>NW_006925520.1:1664-3162 GCF_000298275.1 Orycteropus afer afer | reverse complement strand
TGTAGAACCATTTAATAGGAAATCCTTGACAACTTCAATCTTTTCTCCATCCGCCATGAAGCTGTTTATTGGACCAGTTGTGAGGACATTTGTTTTCTTTCTATTGAGGTGTGATCCATACCGCAGACTGCAGTCTTTAATCTTCATCAGTAAGTTCTTCAAGTTATCCTCACCTTCACAAGCAAAGTTGTGTCAACTGCATATTGCAGGTTGTTAATGGGTCTTCCTCCAATCCTGATGCCATGTTCTTCTTCAAATAATCCAGCATCTTGGATTATTTGCTTAGCATAGAAGTTGAATAAGTATGGTGAAAAGACACAACTTTGATGCACTCCCTTCTTGATTTTGATTCATGAATTCCTTGTAGTGTTCGAAGACCAATCTCCTGATCTATGTACAGGTTTTTCATGAGTACAATCAAGTATTCTGGAATTTTGATTCTTCTCAAAGTTATTCAAAATTTTCTATGATACGCACAATGCTTATCATATCCAATGAAACATAACTAAACATCTTTCTGGTGTTCTTTGCTTTCAGCCAATGTCCATCTGGCATCACCAATGATATCCCTCATTCCACCACCTCTTCTGAATCCATCTTGCATATCTGGAAGCTCTCATTCAATATACTGCTACAAGCGTTTTGGAATTATCTTCAGCAAGATTTTAGTTGCATGTCATATTGATATTGTTTGATAATTTCCACATTATGTGGGATCACCTTTCTTTGGATTTGTACAAATATGGATCTCTTCCAGTCAGTTGGCCAGGTAGCTGTCTTCCAAATCTCTGACATAACCAAATGAGTGCCTCCAGCGAGGCATCTGTTGGTTGAAACAGGTCAGTGGGTATTCTATCCATTCCTGGAGCCTTGTTCTTTCCAAATTCATTCAGTGCAGCTTCGCCTTCTTCCTTGCATAGTATTCCATTATGTATTTATGTACCATAGTTTGGTTATACATTCCTCCATTGATGGGCACTTGGGTTATGTCTATCTCTTTGCTATTGTGAATACTGCTGCAATGAACACTGGTGTGCAAATATCTTTTAGTGTTCTGGCTCTCACTTTTTTAGGGCATGTATCTAGTAATAGGGTTGCTGGATAAAATAGCATTTCTCTCTCTAACTTTTTAAGGAATTGCCATACTCTTTTCCACAGTGATTGTATCACTTTACATTATTACCAGCAATGTATGAGAATCTCAATTCCTCCACATCCTCACCAACATTTGTTATTTTCTGTCTTGTTTAACTTTGCTGTCAGTGCTGGTGTGAGGTGGTATCTCAATGTTGTTTTGATTTGCAACTCTCTAATGGCTAAGGATTGCCAGCGTTTTTTTCATGTGTTTCTTGGCTGCCTGAATATCTTCTTTGCTGAAGTATCTATTCATATCTTCTGCCCATTTTTAAATTGGATTGTTTGCATTTTGATGTTGAGGTGCCAGAGTTTTCTAGAAATGTTAGACATAAGTCCCTTGTCAGATATGTCATTGCCAAAT
>NW_006925520.1:0-659 GCF_000298275.1 Orycteropus afer afer | reverse complement strand
AGTACTATGGTCCTGAGTCAGCAGATCCATTGGATCTCTCTCCCAAAAGTCTGGCTGTCTGTGTGGGATTGTTCTATGTCTGTCTTCTGTGGTTTTGGTAAAGATTGGGAGTATTTGGTATCACTGGTATCTGTGCAAGATTAGCCTCCTCTGAATCTCTCCTTGGTGTAGAGTATACTCATGTTTCTCTTTTTGCATTTTTCCCATTTTTCTTCATTATTCTCCTTCTCTAATTTTTTCTGCTATTGCCCTCTCCCCAGATATTGTGGTGTTTTTTGTTTTGTTTTATTTTTGTGTTTTTGCTTTTTTTTTTTTTTGTTACTGTTCCTGTGTGGTTACTTGGTGGTTTTTGTTGTGCATTTACATTTAGTTTTTTGATGGTCATTCAATTGTTATTTTTGTCTAACTAAGTGGGAGACATCAACAGTCCCTGTATGGCACAGCTACACCCACGCCTCCTGCAGCTTCATGTACTGAGTGAGAGTCAGCAACTCCTTCTCCACCAACAGGACTACAATAAACAACCACCAAGCAGAGCCTGACTCACACTTAGCTGATCTTCAAAATTAACAAAGACCTAAATACAATAATGTCACAATGTCCTGGAGACAACAGACCATCACAGTACACACAAAGAAGCAAGATAAAGTGGTAGAAAC
>NW_006925519.1:5459-10540 GCF_000298275.1 Orycteropus afer afer | reverse complement strand
GATCTGCAACCTATACAACTATGAGACCAGAAGGACTAGATGGTGCCTGGCTACCAATGTCATCCACTTGGAAGGGATGTAGGAGACACTGCATAGAGAGAGAGGACAATGTGGAACAGAACTCAAAATCATTTGGAGGCCAAAAACAAAAAGAAGAAGGTGGGGACCAGGTTTTCTGGTCCAATAGAGCCTGGTGGAACCACTGAGACTATGGCCCCGAGCTGCCCTCCAGGTCTGGAATTGAACCCACACCTGTTGTTTCCAGCCAAACAAAGTACAGGCGTGTGAGTTAAGCATTTACCTCATGTAGACACACACCCTGGAGAGAACAATCATGGGAGAAGAAAGGGCTGCTTATGCACAGGGAGACAGCTCAGGGGGCAGGAGAATATGGAGGGATGGACACAGGGAAGAGGTTACTATGGGGAGGAAGTGGGAGGGGAGCTGTTGCATTCTGGTAAACTGTTGTCAATCACATGAGACAAAGTAATGTGAACTGCTATATGGAAGGTGAATTTGCTCTGTAAATCTTCACCCAAATTAAAAAAAAAAAAAAAATTCTGTGTGTGGGAGAGATGTTTGCTCTAAACTTCCTTAAGCCAATAGTTGAGGAAACATCTGGAAACTGATCCTATAGTAGACCATAGAAATGAAAGTGTATAGACCTTCTATGTTAAAATGCAGCAGTAAAATTGAAGAGCTCTGAACAACGGTTGGGCAATCTACTTCCATAGTGATACTGCCTCAGAAACCCAAGCAGGTGTTGCTATGAGTCGTGGCTGACTCAACGGCACATAACAACAACACCAGTGAATCACAACTGGTGAACCATACTTTCTGTTTCAAAAAGTACAGTACAAAATCACCAAATGATTTGCCTCCAGGAGGGCTTAGTGTTGTGTACACAGGACATTAGAGATGGGGAATGAAGAGGAGGAGGTTGTTCTTTTTCTGTGATGGCACAGGAAACAATAAAGTGATGGGAAGTTCTAAGTCTAGTCCCCAAACAGGATTAATCCAGATGTGATTTGCACATGCCAACAGTTTAGTATTTTCCCCCTGGATTATAAATTCACTGAATGTAGAAAACATGTATTTTCAGCATTCTTATCAACTAAAATAAAAGGTCTTCAATTTAAACTGTTGAATTAAGGAATATTTATTTTCCAAGAAACAATGTATGAAAATTTTGTTGGAAGTATCTTGCTAACACATTGCACCAAAATCCACTACACAGTAGAGGTATGGTAAACTGAATGAAATAAATACAAATAATGATCCTGGCATTCTGAACATAAAATGAGAAGATAAAGAATTAGATTGAGTGATGATTGGAAAGAGAAATGAAGCAAGATCTGTGACTAGGGAAAGAGAAGAAGCCTGGACCATTGGGAATAGAGACATCTTAAATAGAGACACTGATGTTGACAAGGAGAGGGAAAATAAATAAATAAATAAGGGAATCCACACAATGATAGCAACCTTGATGGACAGACAGACTGGGAGGAATTCAAGCAATAGATGTGTGAAAACTGGGAGATAAGCATTCAGGGAATCAAGTCAGTTTTATAAGTGGCACAGGTGACTATAAAGAGAGGAGTAAGGGAGAAAGGGAATCAACTAACCAACTCTTTTGGTTAATTCATGCTGCTCTAACAGAAAATACCACAAATGGGTGGCTTGAACAAACAGGAGTTTGTTATCTTACACTTTTGGAGGTTAGAAGTCCAAGTTCAAAGAGCCAGGCTCTAGGAGCTGGGTAAAATCCCCTTGACCTTGGGCTTCATCTCTGCCCCTTGCTTCCAGGTAACTTAAGCTGGAGGCTTTCTTCACTTAGGCAGTAGTTGGCTGCTGAGGCTGACAAACCCAAAGTCAATAAGTAAAAAAGCACAATCCCAATGTTCCCAACCCTACATAGCAGGCTACTGATTCAAGTCCATTAAAAGTCCCAAGATTATCAGAAAACAATGCAGGTTGTTGAGATAAAGACTCAGCCAAATGCAGGGTCCGAGCATACCAAAAAGCTGCAAACATTTCTCAACGCCTGTCCTTATATAGTGGAAGAAGACCATATCCCTAAACATCTACTCAGTTGCTCCAGTAGATTCTAAAATGGAGTTGATTACCAATCTCAGCATGGGGAATCACTACATTCAGCTGTCCACCCACTGAAAACCATGCCGAATCAAGTTGACACATAACCTTAACTACCACACCAATCCACCTAAGGAGGCCAAGTTTGGTCTGGTGGAAGGCCTATGTTGGTATGGTTGAAGAGTCTGGGCTCAGGACAATCCTTTGCTAGATTGAATCTGGGCAAGAGTAGGACAAGCAGCTGTGTGCGACTGGAGATGTGACACCCCCATGCCCACTGGGAACTGAAATAGGAGGTATGAGCTCTCTGATCTAGCAATCATGCACCTTCCCTGTGCATAGACCTCTTTCCACAGCTAGAGACGGACTGTATAGAAAAGCCTGGCTCTCACCAACTTTCAATCCTGGTCACATCCACCAGTAACAGATTGAGTCAGGGACTGAAACTTGTCTGCTGGGTGCCTAAGGAGTTGAGAGAAATTTTTCACACTGAAGCAAGAGGCACAATTCTCCATCCTCCTCTCTCAAGGCTGCCCACTCACACGAGGTACTTCCCACTCCTGACAACTAAAAGGCCTGTATTGGGTAGTTAGAGAAAGGAATAATGGCATGATATTTCACTAGACTCTGGACAAGACCTGGAAAAATGTTGTGTGTGACCAGAAAGGTGTCAGACCCACACCAGTGAATCACAACTGGTGAACCATACTTTCTGTTTCAAAAAATACAGTTTCCCTGTGAATAATGTCAAAACCTTTCCCCATCACCATCAAGTTGGAGACCAAGGAAGTCCTATAGTCACCCCCAGCAACCTGCTCAAAACAAGCAAACATAGAGGCTGCATATGTCACTGGTTGATCAATTTCACACTAAACAAAACAGGCAAACACTTGCAGCTTTTTCAACTAGAGGAGCCCACTTATCAGGCTTCTTTCTCCACCTCAAACACACATCTGCAGAGTGTGGTTTCTGCAACAATTGCCTGCTCCCAGGACTGCCACCTAACCATAAGTACAAAAGTACCTTCTCCTCAGTTTGTGTTATTTCTCCTTATTTTCTCCTCCTCTCTTTTCCAATTTTTCTTCCTATTTACCTGTTTAGGAGCTCTGGTGGTGTAGTGCTTAAGGCACTTGACTGCTAACCAGAAGGCTGGTGGTTCAAACCCACTAGTCACTCCTCGGAAGGAAGGTTGGGCAATCTACTTCCATAGTGATACTACCTCGGAAACCCAAGGAGGGGTTGCTATGAGTCAGGGCTGACTCGGCGGCACATAACAACAACAACAACATGTATATATATGGAAGCCTAACACATTTGACTGCTAACCAGAAGGCTGGTGGTTCAAACCCACTAGTCACTCCTCGGAAGGAAGGTTGGGCAATCTACTTCCATAGTGATACTACCTCGGAAACCCAAGGAGGGGTTGCTATGAGTCAGGGCTGACTCGGCGGCACATAACAACAACAACAACATGTATATATATGGAAGCCTAACACATTTGACTGCTAACCAGAAGGCTGGTAGCTCAAACCTACCAGCCACTCCACAGAAGGAAGATTGGAAAATCTACTTCTGTAGAGATACTGCCTCAGACACTAAGGGAGGGGTTACTATGAATTGGATCAACTCAATGATGGTGAGTATTTTTATTTTTTTAATGTGTATATATATATAACCTTCCAGGAGCTCAAGGAAACCGTAAACAAAATCAAGGAAAAGACAGACAATAACTTTGAAGAATTCAGGACAATTATAGAAGCACAAAATGGCAAAATACATTAAGAAAATTAGAAATACAGAAATAGCAATTGTAAAGCCATAAGATGTACACTAAAATTACAGAGATAGATAACACATTGGAAGGACAAAACAGTAGAACTGAACTGACTGAAGAATGCATATCCCAGCTAGAAGGGAAAAGAAGACATGAAGAAAACCTAAGAGTTAACTGGGATGTTTTCAAAAGACATAGCATATGCCTGATTGGTGCTCCAGAGCAAAAGGAGGCAAAAAAAAAGCCACAGAGAAAATTATGAAGACTAGCTAAGAGACAACTTCCTCTATATCATGAAAGATGTAAATATATACATGCAAAATATATATGCAAGTTTCATAAAGAATAGTCCCTAAGAGAAAGTTGGCAAGACATATCATAATCAAAATTTCCAAAACCAAAGACAAAAAAAGAATCTTCAGAGTGGCATGGGAAAAACAAAATGTTTTATCAGGAGGAAGATAAAGGACAACAGATAAGACTAAGCTCTGATTTTTCAGCAGAAACTATGCAGACAAGAATACAATAGGCTGACATATACAAAATCTTGAAGGAAAAAAAAATGCCAACTAAGAATTATATATTTAGCAAAACTGTCCCTCAGATATGATTGTGAAATTAGGACTTTCCAAGACAAACAGAATTAAGGGAATGTGTAATAACCAGACCAAAGTTATAAGAATTGCTAATGAGAATTTTTCCAACAGAAAACCAACAATGGAAGACAACAATCTAAAATTAAGGCATGTGACAACACCTCTCTGAAGCCAACCCAGAAAAAAGAATTATCAAATGTAAAATAAACTTACAAAACAGAAAATAGAGAACCAAAAGATAAATCTGTAAACAATACCAACTACAAATCAAATAGAGGGAATATGTGGCATAATTACAAAACCTAATATGGCGAGGAAGACAGATGATATCAATATAGAATAGACTGTTCCAAACTTAGGGAGATAAGAATTTACTACAGGGTAGCCACAAAGAAAATTAATAAATCTTTTAGCCAAAATAAGAAAGGAGATAATCACAAGGACTTAGTAAACATGAATGCAATAACAATGAAGAAAAATGGAAAGAAAAGTTGTTAACAAAAAGGACTCACCACAGAAATACATTTGATGCAAAGAAACTATCAGCACCACAACCAACAAAAATCACAAAAGAATGACAGCAGTAAATCCATACATATAATTAATTACAATAAATG
>NW_006925519.1:0-5189 GCF_000298275.1 Orycteropus afer afer | reverse complement strand
CTGAAAGAGAAAACTTCTACCTTTCTATTCTAGGGCTAACATCTGGCACTTTTTTTTTTTTCTCTCTCTTCTGTTTGTCCTTTGCTTCATCCAATAGAAGGAGCACATTAAGACTCCCTCAGGCAACTGGAGCTATTAGATTGAACACCTCATCCAATAGACAGGTAATGCCAAAAGTTCCTGCTCTTGCATCACAGGATCAGTGACAGATGGTGGACAACACCTGCTTGTCCAATTCCAAATTCTCTTCAAGACAAAGAGGGAGCTCCACCCACATCCCCACCAGAGATTCTACTAACAGAGAGAGCTGGAGAGCAGCCCAGTGAAGCTGAGTTAAAAATCAAAGAAGTATAACTGCCCCACACTGTCAGATATAGTAAAACATAAAATAAGGGTGAAACAAATCAATGCATAACTAACAATTAAAGACAACAGCTTCAAAATGTCTAGGAAACAACACACAACCTCAAATCAAACAACAACAAAAAAAGGACAAGACAGTCAAAATAAAAGCCCAGGGCAAAGAATTATCTATCATGGAAGAACAAGCAATAGAACTATCTGACAAGGAATTCAAGACTCTTCAAGACCTCAAGGAAACCATGAACAGAAACAACATGAAGAGAGACAGTACTCTGGAAGAATTCAGGAAAATCATTCAAGAACAAAATAACAAGATAAATATGCAATTAGAGCTCACACAAAAACAGCATTTAGAAATCCAGAAGATGAACACTAAAATTTCTCAGATAGATAATACAGTAGAAGGACAAAAAAACATGCTAGAACTGGGTGAAAAATATATTTTCCAACTAGAGAACAAATCACTTGACACCAGCCTGTAAGGGGGGGGGTGGAGAAAGAAAGTAAGAAAGAATCAAGAGAAATGAAGAGAACCTAAGAGTTATATGGGATGATATGAAAAGAAACAATGTGCACCTGATTGGAATACTAGAACAAAAGGAGGCAAATAAATAAATAAATAAGTAAAGGTTGAGAAAATTGTCAAAGACTTGCTAACAGAAAATTTTCCTCAATCATGAAGGAAGAAAAGATATCATCCAAGAAGCTCAACAAACCACATACAAGATAGATCCCAAGAGAAAGTCACTAAGACATATAATCAAACTCTTCAAAACCAAAGACAGAAAAAATCTTGGGAGCAGCTTAACTCACTGCTGTCAAGTGGGTCCCAACTAAGAGTGAACCTTCCTTGGGTTTCCGAGGTGGTATCAGAGTAGATTGCCTGACCTTCCTTCCTACAAATGGCTGGTGGGAGCAGCTTGGAAAAATGAAATGTCATCTACAATGGACAATCAATAAGACTAAGCTATGATTTCTCAGCAGAAACCATGCAGAAAAGAAGGCAATGGGATGGCATATATAAAACATTGAAGGACAAGATCTTCCAACAAAAAATTACATTTCCAGCCAAATTGTCCCTCAATCATGAAGGTGAAATCAAGACAACCTTAGACAAACAGAAATTAAGGGAATTTGTGAAAACCAGACCAACCCTACAAGAAATGCTAAAGGGAGTCCTTTCAATAGAGAATCCACAATAGGGAACAACAAATTAAAATCAAACACTTGACACTACCACTTAGAAGACAAATCAGAAATAGATGCTCAAAATACACTCATAAAATAATGTACACAGAAATAAGGGAGACAATCCACAGAAGACACCAGCAACAAAGCAAATAGAGGGAATAAAAGTTTTAGAAGTTTTAGTGCCTTAGGCACTACACCACCAGAGTTCCTAAATGGAGAAGAAGACAGGACAATCTCTTCACAGAACAGACAATTTCAAACAGAGAGATAAGAATTTACTTTAGGGTAACCAAAAAGAAAATGAGCAATCCTCCTAAGCAAACTCAGAAAGAAGAAAAACACATGGCCGTAGTAAACACAATTCACTGCCCTCAAGTAGGATCTGAGTCATAGCAACCATTCCTTGGGTTTCTAACGCAGTATCTCTATGGAAGTAGATTGCCCAATCTTCCTTCCAAGGAGTGGCTAGTTGGTTTGAACCATCAGCCTTCTGGTTAGCAGTCAAATGCTTTAGGCACTACATCACCAGAGCTCCACATAAAACCAACAATAATAGAGAAAAGAGAAAAAATATTTGATAACAAAATAAATTCAGCACAGAAAAATATTTGGAACAAAAAATCACCAACAACACAACAACAAAAAAAATACCGCAATAGAATGACAGCAATCAATTCATACCTATCACTAATTACACACAATGTGAATGTATTAAATGCACCAATCAAGAGAAAGAGAGTGTCACATTGGTTAAGAAAAAAAGAAAAATTGATATGCTGCCTATAAGAGATCTACCTTAGACACAAAAATAAAAACAAATTAAAAATTAAGGGGTGGAAAAAAATTAAATCAAGCTAATGGCAACCAAGAAAAAAAAAAGCAGGAAAGACAATATTAATTTATGATAAAATAGACTTCAAGGTGAAAAACAGCATAAGAGACAAAGAAGAACACTTTGTGATGCTAAAGTGTCAGTTTACCAAGAAAACATTACCATAATAAATATCTACACATCTAATGAAAGAGCTCCAAAATACATAAGGCAAATATTAACTGAATTACAAGGAAACAGACAAGTCTACAATAGTAGTAGACTTTAATACAACACTTTCAAGGAGGGACAGAACAATTAGAAAAAACTCAACAAAGATACAAAAGAACTCAACAATACAATCTACCAACTTGATTCCATAAACATATACAGAGCACTCCACCCAACAAAAGCACAATACACTTTCTTCTTCAGCACACATGGATCATTCTCCAGAAGAGATCATAGGTTAGGACATAAAACAAGCCTCAATAAATTCAAGAACATTTAAATACTATGAAGCATCATCTGAGATCACAGTGCCATAAAATTAAAATCAGTAATAGGAGGATCAAGGAAAAAAAATCAAATATATGGAAATTCAATAACACAATGCTCAAAAACTACTGGGTAACAAAAGAAATGAAGTGTGAAGTTAAAAAAAAAAAAAAAAAAATCCTAGAAACAAAGAAGAAGGAAGATACAACTTACCAAAACCTTTGGGACACAGTGAGAGCAGTACTCAGAGGTCAATTTAGAAAAATAAATGATCACATCAGAAAAGAAGAAAGAGTCAAAATCAACACTTTAACTCAACAACTCCAACTATTAGAAAAAGAGCAACAAAATAATCCTATAGTATCCAGAAGTAAGGAAATAATAAAGATCAAAGCAAAAATAAATGAAGCAGAAAACAAAAATAGAAACAGAAAATCAAGAACACAAGAAATTTGTTCTTTGAAAAGGTTAACAAAATTGACACACCACACTGGCCAATTTAACAAACAAAAAGAAGAAAATGAAAATGACATGAATATTTGAAAATGATATTATTCCATGCATAGAAAACCCAAGAGAATCACCAAAAAATTTACTGGAAGTAATAGAGAGTGTCAGAAAAATGGCAGGTACAAAGGTCAATATACAAAAATCAGTCAGATTCCTGGAGAGTTCCAGCAAGGTGGCAGACTAGGCAGAAAGACAGCACAGACCCTCTTCAACAAAGAAAAGGGAAACCAATTAACACAGACACAGAAGATATTCTTGGACCCCTGAGCCTTGAAAGGAAGGATATAGAAGTGGACTAAACCCCAACTAGCAGAAGAATTTGTGTGAAAATACCAAAAAAAGAGACATACGGAGCTGCGGTCTGGCATCAATCCTAAGTGATCCTGACAGCACAGACAGCTTGGAGATTCCCAAGTGGTGGTAGGCCCTAAGAATTAACCTAAAAATCAGCCCTGCTAGCCAGGGACTGCACACAGGAACAAAAGGAGAAGGTGTAGAAAAAGGTGGGCTGAACTGTGTACTTTTGCCAGTCCAGATGGTTCTACCATTTTGAAGTTTTAAAAAGCGGCTTGACTATTTTGGATATTTAAAGAGACAGTGCTCTCACAGATTCCTGGGGCTTAAGAACATGTTCTGCTTTCCAGCAACCCCAAGGACACTTGGAACCTGTGAGACTGAAAAGGTACAACATTCCTCATTACTCTTATACCCCACACCTTCTTGGTGAACGGAGGTGTGGCCACCCCCGACTCCCACCTACCTTCTGGGCCCACAGGAACTCCATCACAGTCTGTGTGCTCAGACAGAGCCTGGGTGCCCTGCCCTGTACTCCACTGATTTTATTTTTCCTCTCTCTCTTTTTTTTTTTTTTTAACATTTTTTCTTTTTCGCTTTCTTTATTCTGGTGGTTAGTTTGCTTGTGTTTGTCTGTTTTAAAACAACTACTATTATTAATACATTTGTCCTTTTTATTATTGTTCTTAATCTTCCCCTACCAGGTCCTAGTTTTCAGCAATTTTTCTTTTCCAAGTACCTGGATGATTTTTTTTTTTTAATTTAATTAAAGGTTTTTCTTCTTCTTCTTCTTCTTTTTGTTTCTTTTCCCCCTTATTTCTCAGGATTAACCCCATTCCTTGTTTTTCTTTTTGCATTTTTTTTCCATTTTTTCCTTCATTTATTATTCTCCTTACCTACTTTTTTTTTTCCTTAGAGTCCTATCCCAAGATATTGCAGGTTTTCTTATATTTTCTTTTTTTTTTTTTTTCCTTTTATGATTACTGTTCCTGTGTCATTACATGGTGTGTTTTTGGTCCATGGACTTTTAGTTTTTTGAAGGTTATTCAATTGTAATTTGTGTCTAACTGATTGGGAGACAACAAAAGTCATGATAAGACACTACACCGACACCTCCTAAAACTTCACTTACTGAGTGAGAGCCACTACCTCCTTCTCCACCAACAGGCCAATGATAAAAAAACCACCAAGAAAAGTCTGAATCAGCCTTGATTGATCTTCACAAACAGTTAAAAGAGATCTAAATACAACAATGCCATGATGCCTCGGACACAACAGATCATCACAGTCCACACAAAGAAGAAGGATAAAGTGATAGAAACAAGGTAGCAGGATACAGACCCAGAACACATCCCTAAGGAAGAAGCAGCATTGGAACTCTCTGATAAGGAATTCAAAAGAATTATCTTTATGTTCTTCAAAGGATTGAGAGACAGACCAAAGAAAGCACAGAAAAAAACTTAGAAGAATTCAAGAAGAAAATACAAGAACAAAATGACAAAATAAATGAAAAATTAGAAAT
>NW_006925518.1:9482-10981 GCF_000298275.1 Orycteropus afer afer | reverse complement strand
ATAATAAATATTTATGGACCCAATGAAAGAGCCCCCAAATACATAAATCAGACGTTAAAAGACCTGAAAAGCCAAATAGATGACTCCACTTTCATAGTGGGAGACTTTAATATACCACATTCTTTGAAAGACAGGACAACTGGAAAGAAAGTCAACAAAGATGTAGAAGAGTTAAACAATACAATCCACCTACTTGGCCGTATAGACATCTACAAAGCACTTCACCCAATAGCAGCAAAATATAAACTCTTCTCCAGTGCACATGGAACATTTTCCATGATAGATCATGTTAGGCCATAAAGCAAGCCTTAATAAATTTAAAAACATTGAAATACTGCAAAGCATCTTTTCAGAACATAATGCTATCAAACTAGAAATCAATAATAGGAAGATCAACAGAAAAAGAGTAAACACATTGATACTGAACAACACCTTCTTTGAGAAAGACTAAGTAAGAGAAGAAATCAAAATTGAAATTCAAAATTTCCTTCAATTAAACGAGAATTAAAACACAACATGTCAAAATCTTTGGGACACAGCAAAAACAGTGATCAGAGCCAATTTATAGCAAGAAATGCACACATCAAAAAAGAAGAAAGAGCCAAAATCAACACTTTAAACCAACATATCTGACAATTAGAGAACAGCAAGAAAAGCCTACAATCACCAAAAGAAAGGAAATAATCAACATTTGAGCAGAAATCAATGAAACAGAAAATAGAAGGGCTACAGAAAAAAATCAACAAGACCAGAAATTAATGTTTTGAAAAGATCAATAAAATTGGCAAACCGCTGGCAAATTTAACAAAGGAAAAGAGGGAGAGAATACAAATAACATGAATAAGAAACAAAATGGGTGACATCACAACAGAAAACAACTGAAATAAAAAGGATAATATCAGGATACTATGAAGAAATGTACTCCAACAAATTTAAAAATCTGGAAAAAATGGACAAATTTATAGAAACACACCACTTACCTAAACTAACACATATTAAAGTGGAAAAGTTGAACAGGCCCATCACAAAAGAAGAAATTGAACAGGTCATCAAAAAATTACCAACAAAAAAAAAGCCCTTGCCCAGACAGTTTCACAGGAGAATTCTACAAAACGTTCAGAGAAGAACTGATATCAATCCTACTCAAACTATTCCAAAACATAGAAAAGGATGGAATTCTCCCTAACTCATTTTATGACAAGCATAACCTTGATACCAAAACCATGCAAAGACATGACTCAAAAGGAAAACTACAGACCAATATCCCTCATGAATATAGATGCAAAAATCTTCAACAAAATCTTAGCCAATAGATTGCAACAACATATCAAGAAAATCATTCATCATTACCAAGTGGGGTTCATATCAGGTATTCAGGAATGGTTCAACATTAGAAAAACAATTAACGTCATCCACCACATAAATAAAACAAAGAAGAAGAACCACATGATCATATCAATTGATGCAGAAAAGGCATTTGATAAAATCCAACACCCATT
>NW_006925518.1:6028-6497 GCF_000298275.1 Orycteropus afer afer | reverse complement strand
AGAGAGGTACATGGGAGATACAGACAACAAATATGAACCCTTTTGCACCTACAGTACCGCATTGTGAGTGAAGGCAAATATGGCAATATGGGTGGATAGATGGGTGGACAGGCTAAATAATTAGGTATGTCTATGATATGGGGAGTGTATTCAAGAACATATATAGTGTTGGCAGACAATGGTCCTATAAGCTTATGTGAATGATCAGAATTCCAAGCTGTATAGTAGAGCTGACAAGGGGCAAGGTTGTGGTCACTGTTTGGTCACAGTCAGCTACCTAGAGGGACTGATTAGTTGAACCTGCAGGCTTTGGACCATAGTTGCAGGGGACATCAAGATCAATTGGCATAACATACTATACAAAACATTGTTCTACCTTCTACTTTGGTGAGTAGCGACTGGGATCTTAAAAGCTAGCAAGCTGCCATCTAGATGCAACGATGGGTCTCTCCTCATCCAGAGCAAAAAA
>NW_006925518.1:0-5928 GCF_000298275.1 Orycteropus afer afer | reverse complement strand
ATTTGGAGAAAGATTCTATGGGCAATATATTGAATGATCCAGGAAACATCAAAGGAAGATAGAAGGAATACACAGAGTCACTGTACCAAAAGAACTAGTTGATCTTCATCCATTTCAGGAGGTGGCATATGATCAAGAACCAATGGTATTGAAGGGAAGAAGTCAAAGCTGCACTGAAGGAAAGGGTGAACAACAAGCCTCAAGGAATTGATGGAATACCCACTGAGATGTTTCAACAAATGGATGGCACACTGGACACACTCACTCAGCTATCCTACATATTGAAAGATAGCTACCTAGCCAACTGACTGGAAGAGATCCATATTTGTACACATTTCAAAGAAAGGTGATCCTACAGAATGTGGGAATTATTGAACAATATCACTAATATTTCATGCAAGTAAAATGTTACTGTAGATAATTCAAAAATGGTTGCATCAGTATATTGAAAGAGATCTTCCAGAAATGCAAGCTGGATTCAGGAGAGGATGAGGAATGAAGAATGTCATTGCTGATGCTAGATGGATCTTGGCTGAAAGCAAAGAATACCAGAAAGATATTTACTTGCGTTTTATTAATTATGTAAAAGCATTCAATTGTGTGGATCACAACATATTATGGATAACACTGAGAAGAATGGGAATTCCAGAACACTTAATTGTACTCATGAGGAACCCATACACAGACCAGGAGGCTGTAATTCAAACATAACAAGGGGACACTGCATAGTTTAAAATCAAGAAGGGACTGCATCATAATTGTATCCTTTCACCATACTTGTTCAGTCTATATGCTGAGGAAATAATGCAAGAAGGTGGACTATCTGAAGAAGAACATCACATCAGGATTGGAAAAAGACTCATTAACAATCTGCAATAGGCTGACAACAGAACTTTGCTTGCTGAAAGTGAAGATGACTTAAAGCACTTACTGATGAAGATTAAAGACTACAGTCTGCAGTACGGATTACACCTCAGTATAAAAAAACAAAAATCCTCACAACTGGACCAATAAGCAGCATCAAGATAAATGGAGAAAAGATTGAAGTTGTCAAAGACTTCACATTACTTGGTTCTACAATCAACACCAGTGGAAGCAGCAGTCGAGACATCAGATGACATATTGCACTGGGCAAATCTGCTGCAAAAGACCCCTTTAAAGTGCTGAAAGCATGGATATCTCCCTGAGGACTAAGGTGCGCCATACACAAACCATACTATTTTTAATCACCTCATATGCATGGGAAACTAGACAATGAGTAAAGAAGACAGAAGAAGACTTGATGCTTTTGACTTGTGGTATTGGCAAAGAATGATGAAAATACCATGGACTGCTAAAAGAACTAATAAATCTGTCCTGAAAGAAGTGCAGGTGCAATGCTCCTTGGGAGCAAGAATAGCCAGACTTCATCTCACCTACTTTGGTCATGCTTTAAGAAGGGACCAATCCCTGGAGAAGGATATCATGCTTTGCAAAGTCGAGGGTCAATGGAAAAGGGGAAGGCCCTCAACAAGATGGATTAACACAGTGGCTGAAATGATGGGCTCAAGTATAGCAATGATCATGGTGTTGACCCAGGACTTGGCAGTGTTTCATTCTGCTGTACATAGGGTCAGTATGAGTCAGAGCCAACTCAATGGCACCTAACAACAATAACAAGGGGTAGGAGAGGAGGGGAGGGAACACTGCTAGATAGGTAGAGACAAGTACTGATTTGCCTGAAGAGAAGGGCAATGTACCAAATGTGAGTGATCAGTACAGTCACCCTGAGGAAGAGGAAGACATAGAGAGGTGCATGGGAGGTGCAGACAACAAAGATTAACCCTTTTGCACATACAGTACTACTCATTGGGAGTGAGAATGGGCAGACTTCGTCTCACTTGCTTTGGTCATGCCAAACATTGATCTGTGGGTGGATAGATAGATGGACAAGTTGAACAATCAGTTATGTCTAGGCAGCGAGGAGTGTGCCCATGACCATGTATAAGACTAGCAGACAATGTTTCTACAAGTGTATGTTCTGTAAGAATTTACATGTATATAGTATATCTGACAAGGAACAAGTTTGTAGTGACTTCTTGGTCACAGCCAGCTACCTGGAGGGAGTGAATAGTTGGATCTGTGGACTCAGGACTGTTGTTGCAGGGGTCATCAAACTCAATTGAAATAACATACTAAACAAAAAAATTGTTCCACTTCCTACTTTGGCGAGTAGCGACTGGAATCTTAAAAGCTTCCAAGCAACATCTAGATGCAACGATTGGTCTCTCCTCATCCAGAGCAAAGAAAAATGAAGAAATCCAAAGATGCATGGAAACAATTACTCCAAGGGACTTGTATGCTGTGCAATCTTCAATTTACATGACTATGAAACCAGAAGAACTAGAAGGTGCCCATCTACCACTGTCAACCACTCAGTGGGGGATCTGTGTAGGAGATCCTGGATAGAGTGGAGAACAATGTGAAACAAAACTCAAAGTCATAAAAAAAATAAATAAATAACAGGACCAGGTTTGCTGGTCTGATAGAGCCCGATGAAACCCCTGAGACTATGGCCCCTAGCTGCCTTTCAGGTCTGGAATTGAACCAACCCCAGTGGCTTCCAGCCAAACAAAAGATAGGCATATGAGCTGAACATTTACATTACGTAGATACACTCCTTGGAGAAATCAGTCATGGGAGAAAGAAGGGCTGTGTATGCACAGGAAGAGAGATCAGAGGACATGAGTGCATGGGAGGGAAGGACACAGGGAAGAGGTAACTATGGGAAGGAAGTGGGAAGAGAGCTGCTGCATTGTGTGAAATTACAGTCAATGTCATGAGACAAAGTATATGTGAACTTCTGTGTGGAAAATGAATTTGCTCTGTAAACTTTCACCCAAATCACAATGAAAATTTAAAAAAAAAAACAACTGAACAATATCACTAACACCACACTCTAGCAAAATTTTGCTACAGGTTACTCAAAACTACCTCAGTCATACATCAACAGAGAAAAGATGGAAGTGCAAGACGGATTAAGATGAGGACGTGGAACAAGGTATAGCATTGCTGAGGTCAGACACATCTTGGCCAAAGGAAAGATAAACTTCTAGTGTTTTATCATATGTGTGAAGGTATTCAACTGTGTGGATCATAAAAATCATTTACCACTTTACAAAGAATGGGAATTCCAGGAATCCTTAATTGTGCTCATATGGGTCGTGTCAAGGGTCAAGAGCCGGTCATTTAAACAGATTAAGGTAATACTCAAACCAAACAGAGGAGTCAGATGCAGGGGTCCAGGTGAGGAGAGGTAACCCAGGCCACGCTTCACAAGTGGCAAGGTGGGAAAGTGGGAGAAAGAACAGTAAAAAGGCTAGGGGCCCAGGACAGAGTGAAGAGTCAGCTACAGGAATCCAGGTAAGCAAAGGTTGGAGAGGTTTCCAATAGCCAAGGGAGACAAACTTGTCTGTCAGTTTTTCCTACTGTGGTGACTCGTTGCTGTGAGTCTTGAGGCTGTGCCACTGGTGTTTCAAACCCTGCGTGGTGCACATGGTGCACAGGTATCAGCCAAGTTTGCAGACTGAGACAGACTAGGAAGAAGGAAGAGGCCATCCACTTCTCAAAGAACTGGCCAGGGAAAAACTTATGAGTAGCAGAGAAACACTGTCTGATATATTACTGTGCAACGTTATAAATAGTCAGGAAACATCGTCCAATACAGAGGAGGAGGATGAGTCACTTAGGTTAGAAGGCTCTCAAAATAGGAGTGGGAAATAGCTGCATCATCAGAGCAAAACCAACCTTACTCATGTGGATAAAGTAAAGCTTTTGAGACCTCCTCCATTGGCTGACGTGGCACCACTCAAATTGAGGAGAAACAACTGCAAACATCCATTAATCATTGAAACACGGAATGTATGAAGTATGAATCTAAGAAAATTGGAAGTTGTCAAAAATGAAATGGAACACATAAAGATTGATATCCAAGAGTTCAAAATGGAGTCGAGCCAGTGAACAGCACACTTTATCCCTCTGGTATCTAAGGTCTTGAATAACTAGCCACAACAGTTTAAATTAGGAATTTCACTGCTCTGAACAGCTCAAAGATTCAGAGTACATCAAACACGCAAGGGCAGAATTAGAGGAAAGGCACAGAGAGATTATTTGGGAAAGAGATACTGGAGGAGGACGGACGGACGGACACCCGAGAGAGGCACTTCTGGAGCAGTCACTGTGCCCTGGGCTAGGGCACCTGCCGGAGATCCCCGAGCCAAAAGGGAGGACGCCTTATAACAGCTTACCAGTGACCACTCTAATATTCCGGTGGACAGTGGCAGAGACCTGCCTCCAGCAGCTCATCTTGATTTTTTGGAGGTAATTTGGGTCTCCTGGGGGTTGGCTGTGGGCACGGACACCTCCAATGAGATCTGGAGGAAAACTTACTATTGTGACAGAAAGGGTAGCTCCCTCCCCTCCCAGCAGGTCATGGAGTAGACTAGGGTCAAACTGGGAGACTTCGTGCTTTTCTTTGTTACAGAGATTGGGACTGCAGGTCACTAGCAGGTACTGCCCTGACCCACAGTTCAAACTGCATGCATCTTTGGTGTTGCAGCTGGGCGGTATCACAGACAAACACCAGAGCCGGCCATTTAGCAATCTGGTGGGATTACGTCAGCTCTGTGGACAGAAGGAACAGGGAGAGGGAAGAAACCGCACTCCGGGGATTTTTGCCTTGGTGCCGTTCTTTAGCCCTATGGGGCTGCAGAGGCGGGATCTTTGAGTGTGCCTGAAATTGGTGGCAATTTGTGATGCTCTAACAATAAGAATTTTTCCTGAATTTAGCTGCAGACTTGCAAATAAATATGTCATCAAAAATCACCTGCTCAAACCCTAGAAACTGGCCCTAGCAACACCAAGCTTTCCTTCTTCTGCTCCTACCTTCTCTGCCAATATCTTCCCTCACTCAATAGAAGAAAACATATTCATCCAATTATCATAAAACCTCCTGCTTCAAACTCTCTTTCCGACAAACAGAAACACATATCGACACTACACACAGGGATTCTACCACCACAAAGAAAACAGCAGAGTGACCCAACACACTTGCATCAATATTAAAAAAACAAAAAAACAAAAAAACACCAGCTTCACTTTTTCAAATCATTAAACCATAAAACCAAGACAAAAAAAATCAACACATAACCAGCAGTTAGTGACAACCTAAAGAGACAGTGCTCTACTAGATTCCAGGGACTTAAGAAGAGGTCCTGCTTTCCAGTAACCCCAACAACTCTCCAGGAGTATACTGCACAACAGAAGAGGTCCTAGTCTACACCTTCCTTTTTTTTTCTTTCTCTTCTTTCTCTCGTGGTTAACCCCTTCCCTTGTTAGTTTGTTTTGTTTGTTTGTTTTGTTTTGTTTTGTTTTGTTCAGTTTCTGCTTTTATTCTCTTATATTGTTGGTTTTTTTTCTTTGTTTGATTTCTTTATTCATTATTCTCCTTCTCTACATTTTTACTCTAAGTGACCTATCTCCAGATACTGCAGATTTATCTGTTTTCTTCTTCTCCCCGTCCCCCTTTCTGTCTTGTTTTGGGTTACTGCTCCTGTGTGATTTCAGGGTGTATTTTTTGTACATGTGCTCATAGTTTTTTCAATGGTTATTCAATTGTAATTTTTGCCTAACTGAGTGGGCGAGAGCAACAGTCCTCATAAGATACAAGTAAACCCATACCTCTTGCAACTTCACTTACTTACTTACTTACTGAGCACCTCTTTCTGCACCAACGAGCCAACGATAAAAAATCACCAAGAAGAGCCTGAATCACCCTTGGCTTCTCTTCACAAACAATTAATAGAGATCTTAATACAATACCACAATGCCTCAGAAACAACAGATCATCACAGTCCACACAAAGAAGAAAGATAAAATGGTAGAAACAAG
>NW_006925517.1:10497-11109 GCF_000298275.1 Orycteropus afer afer | reverse complement strand
CAAATATTTTTTCCCAATCTGTAGGTTCTCTTTTGACTCTTTTGGAGAAGTCTTCGGAAGCACATAAAAATTTAATTTTTAGAAGGTCTCAATCATGAGGTTTCTCTTCTGCTCTTTGTGCATTTTGAGTTATGCTTGATAGTCTATTTATGCCACATATAAGGGCCCTTAAATTTGCCCCTAGATTTTCCTCGAGGAACTCTATTGTTTTGGGTTTCACATTTAAGTCTTTGATCCGTCTGGAGTTCGTTTTTCTGTATGGTGTGAAGTACAAATCTTGTTTCATTTTTCTGCAAATGGATAGCCAGTTTTGCCAACACCATTTATTAAACAAACATTCTGTTTCCCATTTAATGGATTTTGGGCCTTTGTCAAAGATCAGCTGACCACACGTCGATGGATCTATTTCTGGGTTCTCAATTCTATTCCATTGTTCTATGTATCTGTCATTAAACTAATACCAGGCAGTTTTGACTGCTGTGGCTGTATAGTAGGCTTTGAGATCTGGCAGTGTTGGACATCCTACTTTGTTTTTCTTCTTCAATAGTGCTTTGCTTATCCGATGTCTCTTTCCTTTCCATATAAAGTTAGTGATTGGTTTTTCCATATCCC
>NW_006925517.1:7951-8635 GCF_000298275.1 Orycteropus afer afer | reverse complement strand
TTCTTATTCATGTTATTTGTATTCTCTCCCTCTTTTCCTTTGTTAAATTTGCCAGTGGTTTGTCAATTTTGTTGATCTTTTCAAAAAACCAACGTCTGGTCTTGTTAATTTTTTCTATTGCACTTCTATTTTCTGTTTCATTGATTTCTGCTCGAATCTTTATTATTTCATTTCCTCTGTTGA
Source organism: Orycteropus afer afer (assembly GCF_000298275.1). NCBI lineage: Eukaryota > Metazoa > Chordata > Mammalia > Tubulidentata > Orycteropodidae > Orycteropus > Orycteropus afer. Next base: position 8,452 of record NW_006925517.1, on the reverse strand, counting down.
CTGTGGGCTTTTCTTGCTGTTCTTTTTAGAATTGTAGGAGATGTTGCTTTAAAGTGTTGATATTGGCTCTTTCTCCTTTTTTGATGTGTGCATTTACTGCTATAAATTGGCCTCTGATCACTACTTTTGCTGTGTCCCAAAGATTTCGGTATATTATGTTTTCATTATCGTTTAATTCAAGGAATCTTTGAATGTCAATTTTTATTTCTTCTCTTACCCAGTCTTTCTCAAGGAGGGTATTGTTCAGTTTACATGTGTTTACTCTTTTTCTGTTGGTCTTCCTATTATTCTAATTTGATAGCATTATGTTCTGAGAAGATGCTTTGCAGTATTACAATGTTTTTAAATTTATTAAGGCTTGCTTTATGGCCTGACATATGGTCTATCATGGAAAAAGTTTCATGTGCACTAGAGAAGAATGTATATTGTGCTGCTGTTGGGTGAGGTGCTCTGTAGTTGTCTATAAGTTGGTGGATTGTATTGTGTAGCTCTTCTGCATCT
>NW_006925517.1:1621-5577 GCF_000298275.1 Orycteropus afer afer | reverse complement strand
GTGGCTCTTGCTCAGTAAGTGAAGTTGCATATGTGTGGGTATAGTTGTATCTTATGGGGAGTGTTGCTGTCTCTCACTCAGTTAAACAAAAATTAAACTGAATAACCATCAAAAATGTAACAGCACATGTACAAAAAGTACACCATGTAATCACATAGTAAGAGTAAGCAAAAAAAGACAAAAGGGAGAAAAGAAGAAAAAAACAATAAAACCTGCAATATCTGGGGATAGGGCACTAAGAGAAAAAAGGTAGAGAAGAAGAGTCATGAAGAAAAGAATGGGAAAGACACACAAAAAAGAAAGAAAGAAAGAAAGAAAGGAATAGCACTAACCATGGGGAAAAAGGGGGAAATAAAAAGAGATTAAAGAAAAAAAAAATTAACCAGGAACTGGGAAAACAAAACAAAACAAAAAAGGTGTAAACTAGCACCTGGGAGAGGAAGACTAGTAATAAGGATAACAGTATTAATAATAATAGTAGTTTTAAAATAGATAAATATAAACAAACTAAACAGCAGAAAAAAAGGAAAAAAAAGAAAAAGAAAAAAATCGGCAGAGGACAGGGCAGGGCATGCAAGCTCTGTTCGAGCACACAGACAAGCCCGAAGGTGGGTGGGAGTGGGGGGTGGCCACACTTCCATTCACCAAGCAGGTATGGCGTATAAGAGTAACAAGAGGATTGTCACACCATTTCAGTCATGCCGGTCCTGAGTGTCCTTGGGGCTACTGGAAAGCAGAACCTCTTCTTAAGCCCCTGGAATCTCGGAGAGTGCTGTCTCCTTAAACATCCAAAATTGTCAAGCCGCTTGTAAACATTCAAAATGGCAACGTCCTCCAGAGAGGCAAAAGTCCACAGCTCAGCCCTTCTTCCTCTTCACCGTTGCTTCCCCTTCTATTCTCCAGCCACCAGAGCAGTCCTCTGTGCAGTCTCTGGCTAGCAGGCTGATTTTTAGGTTACTTCTTAGGTCCCATCACCACTTGGGAATCTCCAAGCCGTCTGTGCCATCAGGATTGCTCAGGATCGTTGCCAGACTGCAGGTCCATATGTCTCCTTTTTTTTTTTGGTATTTTCATGCAAATTCTTCTGCTAGTTGGGGTTTAGTCCACTTCTATATCCTTCTCTTCAAGGCTTAGGGGTCCAAGATTATCTTCTGTGTCTGTGTTTATTGGTTTCCCTTTTCTTTGTTGAAAAGGGTCTGTGCAGACTTTCTGCCTATTCCGCCACCTTGATGAGTCTCCATCCAACAACATTCTTTAAGCACATGGAAAAATCAATCACTAATGCAGAAAAAGAACAAAGTAGGTCTCACATTCCATGATCCTCAAACCTATTATACAGCCCCAGTAGTCAGTGGTACAATGACAGACACATAGACCAGTGGAACAGAATCAAGAATTCAGAAATAGATCCATCCACCTATGGACAGCTGATCTTTGACAAAGGACCCAAACCCATTCAAAGGGGAAGACAGTCTTTAAAAAATGATACTGGCAAAAGAGCTGAACAGAAGATTTCAAAGAGCAGCTCAAGTAGACAAAGACAATTACTATAATGATATGTAATAAAATATAAAGGAAGGGAGACAGGCCCCACTAAGAGGCAGGAAGCACTGGTCAAATTGGCTGCAACGGTCCTCTTTCAAGTGCTGAAGAGCAAAGATGTCTCCTTGAGGACTAAGGTGCACCTGACACAAGACATGGTATTTTCAATCACCTCATATGCATGTGAGAGCTGGACAATGAATAAGGAAGACCAAAGATAAGTTGATGCATTTGAGTTGTGATGCTAGTAAAGAATGCTGAAAGTACCTTGGACTGCTAAATGATCTAACAAATCTGTCATGAAGAAAGTGCAACCAGAATGCTTCTTGGAAGCACAAATGGCCAGACTTCATCCCTACTTTGGTCATGTTGTAAGAAGGGACTGTTCCCTGGAGAAGGATGTCATAATTGGTAAGGTGGAAGGTTGATGAAAGAGGGGAAGGCCTTCAACAAGATGGACTGACACAGTGGCTGTGGTGATGGGCTCAAGTATAGCAAGGATCATGGAGCTGGTGTGGGACAGGGCAGTGTTTCATTCTGCTGTGCACAGGGTTGCTATGGGTCAGAGATGACTTGATATCACCTAACAATAACAACAACAACACTGGCAAAATTTGATATCCATTTGCAGAAAAATGAAACAAAATCCATACCTCACACCATACACAAAAACTAAAAGAAGATGGATCAACAACCTAAATGTAAAACTTAAAAGTATTAAGTTCAACAAAGGTAAAATAGAAGCAAATTAGAGGCCCTAATTTATGGCATAAATAAACCATTAGACATAACCAAAAATGCAGAATATAAAGCAGATGATGGGGACCTTCTCAAAATTAAATTCTTACGTGCATCAAAATATTCATCCAAAAGAGTAAAAAGAAAAGCTACAGACTGGGAAAAAATATTTGGCAATGACATAGCTGACAAAGGACTTACCTCTAAAATTTATAGAAAACTTCAACACCTCAGTATCAAAGATATTAACAATCAAATTCAAAAATGGGCACAATACATGAATAGACACTTCACCAAAGGAGATAGTCACGCAGCCAACAAACATGAACAAATGCTATTGATCATTAGCCATTGATGTTGCTGTTGGTAGGTGCTGTCGACTTGGCTCCAATATGCAGTGACCCTATATGTACAATAGAATGAAACACTGCCCAGTGCTGCACCAGCCTCACAATCCTTGCTATACCTGAGCCCATTATTGGAGCCACTGTGTCAGTACATCTTGTTGAGGGCCTTTCCCATTTTCGCTAACCCTCTACTTTACCAGAACAGATTTGTTCATACTGAAAGTCCACGGCAATTTCAGTATTCTTCGCTAACACCTCAACTCAAAGGCATCAACTCTTCTTCGGTCTTCCTTATTCACTGTTCAGCTTTCACATGCATATGAGGAAATTAAAAACACCATGGCTTGGGTTGGTTCACCTTAGTGTTCAAAGAGACATCGTTGCTCTTCAGCACTTTAAAGAGCTCTGTTACAGAAGATTTGCCCAGTGCAATATGTCATCTGATTTCTTGACTAATGCTTCCACTGGTGTTGATTGTGGATCCAAGTAATATGAAATCTTTGACAGCTTCAACCATTTCTCCGTGTATTATGATGTTCTTATTGGTCCAGTTGTGAGGATTTTTGTTTTCTTTATGTTGAGATGTAATCCATACCGCAGACTGTGGTCTTTAATTTCATCATTAATGCTTCCAGTCACCTTCACTCTCAGCAAGCAAGTTTGTGTTTCCTACATATCACAGGTCTTCATTGAATCATGTATCTTTCTCCAATCCTGATGTTGTGTTCTTCCACATATAGTTCAGCTTCTCTGATTATGCTCAGCAAACAGATTGAATAAATATGGTGAAAGGATACAACCCTGACACACTCCCTGATTTTAAATCTTGCAGTATCCCCTCATTCTCCTTGAAAAGACAGTCTCCTGGTCTATGCACATGCTCCTCATGAGCACAATTAAGTGTTCTGGAATTCCCATTCTTCTCAATGTTATCCATAACTTGGATATCCATAACTTTTGCATAGTCAATAAATCACAAGTAAACATCTTTCTGATCTAACAGGAATTCCATTCTAGTCTCTGCCTGACAGAGCCTAGGTGCCCTGCCCACCCCCAGTTTTGTTTCTGTTTGTTTTAACATTATTTTATTCTTCCTCCTTTCTTCTTATTTATTTGTTTATTTTTTCTATTTTTCTTCCCTGGCACTTTTTTTTTTTAATTTTTATTGTGATTTGGGTGAAAGTTTACAGAGCAAATTCACTTACCATACAGCAGGTCACATACACTTTGTCTCATGACATTGACTACAATTTCCCAAAATGCAAGAGATCCCCTCTCATTTCCTCCCCATAGTTACCTCTTCCCAGTGTTCTTCCCTCCCATGCACTC
>NW_006925517.1:0-931 GCF_000298275.1 Orycteropus afer afer | reverse complement strand
GTGTGTGTGTTTTCCTTAATTTTGTCAGTGTTTTCCTTGATTTGTCTCTCAATCCATTGAGGGTACCTAAATATAATTCTTTAGAATTCCTTATCGGGGTGTTCCAATGCTCCTTCTTCCTCAGGGGTGTTTCCTGGGTCTGTATCCTGGTCTCTTGTTTGTACTTTATCTTGCTTATTTGTGTGGACTGTGATGATCAAGATTGAGAGACAGATTAAGGAAAACACTAACAAAATTAAGGAAAACACAAAAAAACTCTAGAACACTTTAAGAAATAAATACAAGAACAAAATGACAAAATAAAGAAAAACATAGAAATGACGCACACACACAAAAAAATAGAAATCCAGAGGATTAATACTAAGATTTCAGAAGTAGATAACACATTGAATGGGCAAATGAGAAGACTAATCAATGGAAGATAGAATTAGTGAGATTGAAAACAAATATCTCAATGTTACTGTGTTAAGGAATCAATCAGAAAAAAGATCAACACAAAATGAAGAAAGCCAAAGATTCATGTGTGATACCATCAAGAGGAAAAACCTATGTACAATCAGAATTCTGGAACAGAAAGAGTCAAATAAAACCACAGAGAAAAGTGTCGAAGACTTGTTTCATGAGAATTTTCCTAATATGATGAAAAATGAGAATATATCCATTCCAGAAGTTCACTGAACCCCAAACAAGACAGACCCCAAAAGAAAATCACCGAGAGATATACTAATCAAACTCATCAAAACCAAAGAAAGAATCCTGAAAGCAGCATAAGAAAAATGAAAACTTAGAGCTTAGTCTTATTGAGACTAAGCTCTGATTTCTGAGCAGAAACCATGCAGGTGGAGGCGGGGCAAGATGGCGGACTAGGCAGAAGGATTGCACAGACCCTCTTCAACAAAGAAAAGGGAAACCAATTAACACAGACACAGAA
>NW_006925516.1:9021-10420 GCF_000298275.1 Orycteropus afer afer | reverse complement strand
CCTTATGAATATAAGAAATATAGGAAAGCCTTTAGTTTTTCTCCATAACTCAGTTATAAGAAGTCACAGTGTAGAGTATTTAAAAGTAGGTTTTTATCCTTACAGCTATAAATTAAAACCATAAATTTCCAACAGTCTGTAAGTAAAGAACAGACTTTCTCAGTGTGTAAGATAGTAAATCTAACTTAAAGAAAGGATTAGCAGAGCTTGCTTTCTCATTCCAAGCTGAATTTTACTGTTATTAAAGTATAGCTCTTGCCAATAAAACTGCAAGGAAGATGCTTTAGCATATCTGGTTTTGTATTTTCATGACTTTATTGATGTTATTTTAGATACACTTCAATATACTCATCTTCTCTTTTGTCTAAGAGAGTCTTGTTTTCTTATTCAAGACATTTCTTTTATTTGTTCCTTTTGTAAAATTAACAGTTTTTCCATTTATGATTAGCAAATTCCTCAGAGTGTTATTTTCAGACTTTGCAAATACTGGTTTTGTTATACTTAGCCATAGTAACTTTAATATCCATTGGTCATTATCACCTATGATTATTATTTACTGTGATGTTAACTAATGGTAATATTTTTTCCAATTATGTCTTACATGTTTATTCATTGGAATTCTGCAAGAAGTAGTTTCCCCTTGTCTTTATTTAGTCATTAAGTTTTTTATTATTGTCCAAGCAGTCTCCATTTCTAAGTTTCCCTTAAAAAATTTACTTTGTACCTAAGTCTAAATAGGTATGGTCTGGATGTGGCATCAGTCCTACCTTTTTTTTTTTCACTATATATCATATATTGTATATTCTCTGAAATAAAATAAAGATTTCCAGAAATTCTGAAACATCTATACATAATTGCTATTGTTGTTATGTGCCGTCGAGTTGGCCTTGACTCATAGCGACCCCTCCTTGGGTTTCCGAGGCAGTATCACTACGGAGGTACGTTTGCCCAACCCTCCTGAGGAGTGGCTGGTGGGTTTGAACCGCCAGCCTTCTGCTTAGCAGTCAAGTGCTTTAGCCACTATGCTACCAGCACTTCCATACATATTCTAATACTATTCTAATATATAATTAGAATGCTTTTTTGTTCTGCACATAAAAGCTGTATTCTAATTATGTATTAGAATAGAATACTGCTTTGTAAAAGCAGTATTCTAATTAGGTATTACAAAGCAGTATTCTATTCTAATACGTAATTAGAATACTGCTTTTATATGCAGAACAAAATAGCACATGTTATTACAAATCTTTACCCTTGGGTTAACTCTGGCTATAACTCTTCCACCCCTAACATTGGAAGGGCATAATGCCACACATGGGAACTGTGCATGCACACCTCTACTATGGGATGAGTGTTGTGCAGAGGGAAGCACAGAGCAGGGAACATGATGTAAGAACAC
>NW_006925516.1:4428-4906 GCF_000298275.1 Orycteropus afer afer | reverse complement strand
TCCCAGTGACCATCCCTCCATACTCTCCTACGCTCTGAGCTGTCTCCCTGTGCATAAGCAGCCCTTCCTTCTCCCATGATTGTTCTCTCCAGGGCTCGTGTCTACTTGAGGTAAATGTTTAACTCACATGCCTGTACATTGTTTGGCTGGCAACCACAGGTGTGGGTTCAATTCCAGACCAGAAGGGTAGCTAGGGGCCATAGTCTCAGTGATTCCATCAGGCTCTATTGGACCAGCAAACCTGGTCCTCACCTTCTCATTTTTTTTTTCCGTCCAAATGATTTTGAATTTTGTTCCACATTGTTCTCCCTCTCTACCCAGGATCTCCTACATCCCTTCCAGGTGGATGACAGTGGGAGCCGGGCACCATCTAGTTCTTATGGTCTCATAGTTGTATAGGTTGCAGATCAGATGGTGTACAAGTCACTATGACTGATTGTTTCCATTAATTTTGGTTTTCTTCTTTCTTCTTTGCTCT
>NW_006925516.1:1363-3702 GCF_000298275.1 Orycteropus afer afer | reverse complement strand
AGTAGATTGCCTAATCTTCCCTCTGAACACTGGCTGGTGGGTTTGAACCACCAGCCTTCTGGTTAGCTGTCAAATGCCTTAGGCACTACATCATCAGAACTCCTATATTGGACATAATCAGTCATAATTATTAATAATTATTTTTTGATGCACACCACAGTGTAGCACTTATTTGAACTTGTACCATTTTCTCCTCACACTCCCAACCTGAAGCAGGCAGTAGATGGCCTACATTGGCTTTTCTCAAGAAAACCCACACTGTGGGATATGACATGGGTGGGGTAGAGGGAATTGCAGAGAACTGAATATATAACCTGCATACTCGCCCCAGGAAAAGTGCCAGGGGCGTGGACTCTGCCTGGCTGCGACCAATAAACTGGAGCTCCGGGTGAACAATGCATCATCGGTGATCAAGGTTATTTTGGGCTTGAATTTGTGCAGAAGGCCATCTTAATTTGGGATAAGCTGTACGGTGGTGGTTTTCATAACGTGTGTTTAGGTAAATTGAACTTTTTTAAAATTTTTATTGTGATTTTGGTTGAAATTTACAGAGCAAAATCATTTTCCACCCAAGTTCACACACATTTTTCTTCATCACATTGACTGTACTTCCCCACAATGTAACAGTTCTCTACCCATTTCCTCTCTGGAGTTACCTCTTCCCTGTGTCCTGTCTTTTGCATTCCTGCCCCGAGCTATCTCCCTGTGCAAATACCACCCTTCTATTCTCCTTTGATTGAGCGTTCTAAGGAGTTTAGCTAACTGATATGTTTACCCTCCATGTCTATCTTTTGGCTGGAAGACACAGGAGTGAGTTCACTTCAAGACCTGAAGGGGAATTAGGGGCCATAGTCTCGGGGCTCTCACCAAGCTCTTTCAGCCCAGTAATCCTGGTGGGTTTTATTTTTTATTTTTATGATTTGGACTTTTGTTTTACCTTGTTCTCTCACTCTATCCAGGATCTCTATTCAAAATGGCTGCACCAGCAGGATGGCTGGAAGTCCACCTCTGTTTGTCTCTTCTGCTGTTTCCTTGTCTAAATGTCAGCGACTAGTGTAATCCTTGACCATGCAATCCTTGGTGAGCAGAGGCAATTCTCTGTTTTTTACTGGATTGGGACAGTACTTGCAAATATGCAAAATGGTTTTGTCCTCAGGTGAACCAGAATTCCAGGCTCCATTTATCTCTTTATTCACTGCTTTCATTCAGGATCTTGGGCTAGTTGGTTTTTAATCCCCTTCATCCTTCCCTTCGAGGCTCAGGAGTCCAGGATTGTCTTCAGTATCAGTGAGAACTGATTTCTCATTTCTTTGTTGCAGATGGTCTTTGAAGTTTGTCTGCTTATTCTCCCATCTTGCCAGAAATGCAAAGTTGGCAATCTTTTAGGAATCAAGACCAAAACCAAACGTATTGCTGTGGAGTTGTTTTCGACTCACAGTGCCCCTAGCGGACAGAGTAGAATTGCCCCATATACTTTCCAAAGTGTCATTTTTACAGAAGCAAAGCTGAAAGCAAACCCACTGCAGTTGAGTCTATTTCAACTCAGAGTGACCCTATAGGACAGAGCAAAATACTCACATAGGGTTTCCAAGGTTTTCAAATTTGATGGAAGCAAATTGCCATGTCTTTTTCCCACAGAGCAGATGGTGGTTTACATCACCACCCTTTCCGTTCTCCCACATTGACCATAGTGGGATGGATCTGTAGTCACTGCCATACCAGAGAGTGTGACTCAAGTCACCACCATTCCCTTGTCACTAGCCTTCACCACCTTGCTCACTCAGCATAGTTTCCTCAACGGTGTGGTCTGCATCCAACATATAGGAATGACTTCTTTGTTTTACTGCGGATCCTGCATCTGGCTCATTATCTTCTGATGTCCCGTTGTTGAGACTTGATCCAGGAGCCAGTTATTTAACCTGACTCACCACCTGCTGCAGCATGAGGTCCAGTCATTGGGTGGGTGCCAAAGGGGCAGGGAGGCCCTGTCTTCTGACCTCCTCTAACCCTAGAAGAGGAAGACAGAATCACCATCAGTAGCCCGAAGCCTATACTTGTAAGGGCAGACATGCTGTCTCTCTCCAGCCCTTTACCAAACCTGGCAATATGTCACTCCATGACCAGAGGGGTCTTGATTAATGTAATAGACTTTACTAAATGGTATTCATGGAAAATGTTAAATTGGCAAATGCTATGAGATATATATTGTTGTTGTTATTTGCCATCAAGCTGGACCTGACTCATAGCGACCCCTCCTTGAGTTTCCGAGGCATTAGTTACGAAAGTAGACTGTCCAAACTTCCTTCTGAGGAGTGGCTGGTGGGTTTGAACCACCAGCC
>NW_006925516.1:0-1053 GCF_000298275.1 Orycteropus afer afer | reverse complement strand
TTTTTCTTTCACCTGTTTATTTTAATAGTTTTATTTATCTTTGCAAACATTTAACACAGCAAAAGAAAGGAAACAGTACTTCATAATAATCAAACTAGTGTGTAGAAGTAGGATTACAAGAACAGGGTTGGAGAAAGTGCTTCTAATTGAACATCTGCATGTTTCCCATCCAGGGACATTCAATATATTTTGCCAGGGAACCAACCTATGCAAAGTCTAGACACTGGTGGCTGTTATCTTCTGGGGCCAGGGACTTCTCTTAACGTTGCCCCCAGTTTCTGGAATTGATAGCTACATTCACTATCACCTTACTTAAGAATTCCTGGTAACAAGGCCACCCAAATGTGAGATGCATGGCATTGCCTTTCAGGCACAACTGACTCAGGATGACAATGGTCTGTGACACACCGTCAGTGTGAGGGATGTGTTCTTCACGTGGATCGTAGCTTGCTTCCACCAGACATGCCATAAGGGGAGCTGTACAAGAAAACCCACTGGAACCCAGCCCATTCCACCTCTGGTGCCTGTTTAGGATGGTGTAGCACTGCTTCATGGGGTTGCCATGGGTGTATGTCTTACAGTAACCATCCAACTCATGTTTCTACTGTGGCACTGTTGCTAGGTTCAAAGCGCAGACCTTTTGATTAAACGCCAAATGCTTTAACCAGTCAGTCTACCACCAGAGCTCCACGAGGTAAACTCCATACAATTATGATAGGTTTGCACCCCATCCAAATCATATAGTCCCATATGGCAGAATGTATTGTGGTTGTATAATGACCAATAATCATGTATTTGCATAATAAAGAACTACAATGAAAAGTCTTCTTGTCCCTCTTCACCTCAGTCATCCTCCCCAGGGGAATCCTTGTCCTCATCTCCTTGTGTATCCAGAGGTTTTCTATGAGGAAAAAAGAACTGCCTTTATGCACAAATAGGACATTACCATATAGATGGTTTGCACCCCACACGTAGGGATTGGGGTCTGTCTCTGTAACAGTGTCATAGTTAAGGCTGTGCATCAACTGGCTGGGCCGGCTTTAGAGTGACTGG
>NW_006925515.1:9264-10502 GCF_000298275.1 Orycteropus afer afer | reverse complement strand
CACGACTCTGAAACTGCTTGGTTCATGTTGGTAGATCCTGACAATGTTCCAGGGACATAATCTGCAGTGTCATCAGCAGCACATAATAGTTTGGATTTTCCTACATCCTCTCCAACAGATGGCAATCGTTTCTCCAAAGTTTTACACTTGTTCCCTTTAACGTGGTAGCCAGGAGCCACATGTGGCTGCTGCGCACTGTTACTCATGCAACAGAAAACTGAGTTCTTCGTTTTACTTCTTTGAAATTGAAAACATAATACTATGGAAAAGAAAGTCTTTATGTTCATTTGGAACAATGTCAGTATCTGAATCTAGTTTTTCAATTATACATTTTATGAAATCTCAATACAAGTGAAGTACTTCACGTGAGAATGTAGTGTCCAAATTGCAGTGTGCTTTAATATAAAACACACAATGGATTTCAAAGACAGCACAAAAAGAAGGTAAAACCTCAGTCATTTGTTTTATTGCAGATATGTTTAAATAGTAAGATTTTGATGTGCAGGCTTCAAAAAATAGTGTTAAAAATCAATTCAACTTGCTTCTTCTCACTTTTGTAAGTGGCTGCTAGAAAATTTGAAAATAAATAAAATAAATAAAAAAGTCAAGGTTTATATATGGAAGGAAACGTTTCTTGTTGGTTGCCAGGGGTGGGATGGAAGACTGCAAAAATACAATAAAATAGAAAATTTCAAATGACCCATGTGGCTCACACAGTATTTTCATTGGACAATGCTGCTCCACATCATATATAAAAATAGTTGAAAACTCAAAACTACACAGCCTGGTCAAGTACGGATTTGTTGCTTGCAAAAACTATACAGACTCATTTGTTACATAAAGCAATTTAATTGCTTAATTCCAGTAGAGAATTCCCTAATTTAGATAAAGATATGATTTACCAGATTAAATCTGACCCTGAACTGATTTTCTTATGGCAAACCTGGACTTTAGTCACTTTGAACTAGTGTGTCTTCACACACAGAAAAAACCTCAATCGTAAATTTAAATCAAAATACATAATGACTACATAAATCTTTTTTTTTTTTTACAACAATCTTTTAGAAACAGAAGATTAAGCCAAGTTTTCTTCCGTAATTTAAATCTGGTGGTGCAGTGCATAAGTGCTTGGCTGCTAACCAAAAAGTCAATGCTTTGAACTGTAGCCTTGGAGACTGGGTGGGGCAGTTCTATTGGGTCCTAGAGTGTCCCTAAGAGTTGCCATTGACTGGAGAGCA
>NW_006925515.1:7510-9049 GCF_000298275.1 Orycteropus afer afer | reverse complement strand
AGTCCAATGCCTTAGGCACTACACCACCAGACCTGCCAAATGACTGCAGAGCAAAGGATAAACATATATATACATCCACTGGTCACTCCATAGTTGTTGTTAGGTGCCATTGAGTTGCTTCTGACTCATAGCGACCCCATGCACAGCAGAATGAAACACCGACCAATCCTGCACCAGCTCCATGATCCTTGCTATACTGTGCCCATTGTCGCAGCCACCGTGTCAGTCCATCTCATCGAAGTCCTTCCTCTGTTTCATGGATCCTCTACCTTACCAAGCATGACATCCTTCTCCAAAGAATGGTCCCCGGTGACAACATGACCAAAGTAGGTGAGACCAAGTCTCATTCTCGCTTCTAAGAAGCATCTTCGCTGCACTTCCTCCAGGACAGATCTGTTAGTTCTTTTGGCAGTCCATGGTACCTTCAGCACTCTTCGCCAGCACCACAACTCAAAAGCATTAACTCTTCTTTAGTCTTCCTTATTCATTGTCCAGCTCTCATATGCATATGAGGAGATTGGAAATATCATGGTCTGTGTCAGGCACACCTTAGTATTCAAGGAGACATCCTTGCTCCTTGGCACTTGAAACAGTTCCTTTGCAGCCGACCTGCCCAGTGCTACACGTCATCTAATGTCCTGACTGCTGCTTCCATTGGCCTTCATTGTAGAACCAAGCAATGTGAATTCTTTCCGACAACCTCAATCTTTTCTCCATTTATTGTGATGCTACTTATTGGTCCAGTTGTGAGGGTTTTTGTCTTCTTTATGTTGAGATGTAATCCATACTGCAGACTGTGTTCCTGAATCTTCATCAGTTAAGTGCCTCAAGTCATCCTCACTTTCAGCAAGCAAAGTTGTATCATCAGCGTATCTTAGGTTGTTAATCGATTCTTCCTCCAATCCTGATGCCATGTTTCTCTTCATACAGTCCAGCTTGCTCAGCATATAGATTGAATAAATATGGGGAAAGGATACAACCATGACACACTCCTTTCTTGATTTTAAACCATACGGTGTCCCCTTCTTCCATTCGAACAACAGCCTCCTGTTCAAGGTACAGGTTCCTTGTGAGTACAATCAAGTGTTCAGAAATTCCCATTCTTCATAATTTGTGATGATCCACACAATCAAATGCCTTTGCATCATCTATAAAGCACAAGTAAACATCTTTCTGGTATTCTTTGCCTTGAACCGAGATCCATCTGACAGAAGCTATGATATCCCTTGTGCTACGTCGTCTTCTGAATCCAGCTTGCACCTCTGGAAGTTCTCTGGCAATATACTACTGCAAACGTTTCTGAATTATCTTCAGTAAGATCTTACTCGTGTATGATATACCTTGTTCTTCGCCATTCCTTCATTGCAGCTTCAACGTTCTCATTCAGTACCATTGGTTTTAGATCATATGCCACTTCCTGACATGGATGAAGATCGAACAGTTCTTTTTGGTACAGTGACTGTGTATTCCTTCCATCTTCTTTTGATGTTCCCTGCATCATTCAATGTTTAGCCCTTAGAATCTTTCAATATTGCAACT
>NW_006925515.1:4586-6355 GCF_000298275.1 Orycteropus afer afer | reverse complement strand
AGTTGGTGCATAAATTTGAATAGTAGTTGTATTAACAGGTCTTCCTTGTAGGCATATGGATATTATCCTATCACTGATAGCATTGTATACTTCAGGACAGATCTTGAAACATCCTTTGTGATGATGAATGCCACATCATTCCTCTTTAAACTGTCATTCCTGGCATAGTAGATCACATGATTGTCTGATTCAAAATGGCCAAAACCAGTCTATTCCAGCTCACTAATGCCTAGGCTATCAATCTTTATGCATTCCGTTTCTTTTTGACAACTTCCAATTTTCCTAGATTCATACTTTGTACATTCCATGTTCTGATTACTAATGGATATTTGCCGCTGATTCTCCTCAAAAGAGTGGTGCCACATGCGCAAATGGAGGTCTCAAAAGCTTTACCTTATCCATATGAGTAAGGCAGATTTTAATCTGATAGTGCAGCTCTTTCCCAGTCCTACTTTGAGAGCTTTCTAAGCCAAGTGACTCATCTTTCTCCTCTGTATTGGACAATGTTTATGGACTATTCATAAAGTTGCACAGTAATGTATCAGACAGTGTTTTTCTGCTATTCATAAGGTTTTCCCTGGCTAATTCTTTGAGAAGTGAATGGCCTCCTTCTTCTTCCTAGTCTGTCTCAGTCTGCAAGCCGGGCTGATACCTGTGCAACAGGTGCACCCCACTGGGTCTGAAACACCAATGGCACAGCCTCAAGTCTCACAGCAACATGTCAACACAGTAGGACAAAACGACAGACAAGTTTGTCTCCCTTAAGCTGTTGGAAACCCCTCCAACCACCCTTACCTGGATCCCTGCGGCTAACTCCTTGATCTGTTCCAGTCCCCTTTGCTTTTCTGTCCTCTTCCTGCCTCACTGCTTATGGGGGGTGGCCTGGGTTCCCTCTCTTCACCTGGCTACCTCTGGTTGACTCCTCGATCTGTTCCGGTCCCCTTTGCTTTTTTGTCCTCTCCCTGCCTTCCTGCCTTGCTGAGTGTTCTTAGGTCCCTGGAATCCCAATGAGAATGCTATCATTTTAAAATCCAAAATGGTTGCAACGTGTAAACATTCAAAATGGCTGCACCCTCGGTCATTTTAAATATCCAAAATGGCTGTGGCTTGCAAACATTCAAAATGGCTGCGTCCTCCAGACAGTAGAAAGTCCACAGCTCAGGTTGTCTCCCTCCTTGCTGTTTCCCTTCCTAGTCATAGGCCACCAGTGTAGTTGTCCCTGTAGCCCTTGGTGACCAGGACTGATCTTTAGGCCAATTCTCAGTTCCCAACACCAATTGGAAATATTCAGGCTGCTGGTCTCGTAAGAGTAGCTGACAGTCTACAGCTCCTACTGTCTCTGTACTCACTGTTTTTATTCAGGTTTTTCCACTACTTGGTGCCTAATCCACTTCTGTATAGTTGCTTTCAAAGCTCAGGGCTCCAGGATTATATTCTGTATCTCTGTCAATTGATTTTACTTTTCTTTGTTGAAGAGGGTCTGTGTCACTTGTCTACTTTACTAACAGAGGCAGGGTTAGATTCCAAGAATCAAGGTGATTATGTGGAGATCAGCATTGTGGGAAAATGGAGGCTTGACCACATCAGATCACAAAATGGATGACCAGTTCATTATGTAACAGTATAACTACTCGATTATATCCATTACAGAACTGCCAAATTACATCATTATTTAACTGCCAAACTACATCATTACAAAACGACCAAACTACTGAGAATCACAGCCCAGCCAAGTTGACACATAATCTTAATCACACTGCTCTCGAATT
>NW_006925515.1:0-764 GCF_000298275.1 Orycteropus afer afer | reverse complement strand
GGGTGATTTTTAGGTTAATTCTTAGGTCCTACCACCAGTTGGGAAATCTCCAAGCCGCCTGTACTGTCAGGGTCTCTCAGTTTGCTGTCAGACTGCAGCTCCGTATGTCTCCTTTTTTTGGTATTTTCATGCAAATTCTTCTGCTAGTTGGGGTTTAATCCACTTCTGTATCCTTCCCTTTAAGGCTCAGGTGTCCAAGATTATCTTCTGTGTCTGTGTTAATTGGTTTCCCTTTTTTTTGTTGAAGAGGGTCTGTGCAGTTCTTCTGCCTAGTCCACCCTCTTACCAGAACTCTCGAGACCCTCACTTTTGCATGTCACAGTAGAACTGTTTCATAGGGTTTTCAATGTCTGATTTTTAGGGAAGTGGATCCCCAAGCCTTTCTTTTGAGAGCTTATGGGTAGGCTCAAACTACCACTCTTGGTTAACTATGGCTGTGTTAGCCCTTTGTACTACACTCAAACAACAACAAAAAAGAAAGCACTGCCACCTATTCTGACTCCCCGTAACCCCCACACCCCCACTGGGTTTCCAAGGCTGTCAATCTTTACCAAAGTAGACTGCCTCACCGTCTGGGTTTGAACTGATGGCCCTACCCACTTCTAAACCAGAGCTCCTGCTTTTGTTCTGTTATGTGCCATCGATTCGGACCCACTACTCATAGTGACCCCTTCTTGGGTTTCCGAGGCAGTATCACTGCGGAAGTAGATTGCCCAACCTTCCTTCTGAGGAGTGGCTGGTGGGTTTGAACCACCAGCCTTCTG
>NW_006925514.1:8349-8855 GCF_000298275.1 Orycteropus afer afer | reverse complement strand
TTTCCAGATAAGCAGAAATTGAAAGTATTTGTCAAAACCAGACCAACTTTACAAGAGATGCTAAGGGAGTCCTTTGGACAGAGAACCAAAAACAGCAAACACAACTGACCATTAACACACATGATGACATAACCCAGAAACCAACCATTATGGAATTATCCAATGTAAATAAGCTTACATGATTATAAACAGGGAATCAGACACATCAATGGGTAAATGAGGACAACTACAAACCGATAAAGAGGGAATAAATAGTGTAGGTAAAAATTTTCCAAATGGTGAGGAAGTCAAGACAATTGCAAAATAGAATAGACTGTTCTAAACTTGGGAACAAAATATAAATTACAGGGTAACCTCAAAGAAAAATAATAAATCTTTGCATCAAAATAAAAAGGAGATGTACAAATATTTTTTGTTGTTGTTGTTGTTATTTGCCATCGAGTCGGCCCTGACTCATAGTGACCCCTCCTTGGGTTTCCGAGGCAGTATCACTACGGAAGTAGGAA
>NW_006925514.1:4266-5439 GCF_000298275.1 Orycteropus afer afer | reverse complement strand
GAAGGAAGGTTGGGCAATCCTACTTCCGTAGTGATACTGCCTCGGAAACCCAAGGAGGGGTCGCTATGAGTCAGGGCCGACTCGACGGCACATAACAACAACAACAACAACATGTGCTCAATGACAACAAGTGGTCATTAAAACAGTCACAGAAATCTCCTCAGGAATAAGGAGTGTAAAATGATAAAAGTTTACTAGGACACAATGACCCAACGTATGAAACATCCCAATAAGATAACAACATGGAGAATGACATCTACTTTTAATACTTGATATTTTGCCAATTAAGCATTTAACAGTGAGAGAGACCTTGCCATCTCTTAACTGTAATTAGAACATGTACCTTGCAATCATGTTTTTTGGGGGTCTTTTTCTTGGTCCCCAACAAAGAACTACATGTGCCTAGCAACTGATGCAAAAAAAAAAAAAAAAAAGGCATTTGATAAAATCCAACACTCATTTCTGATTTAAAAGGGAAAAAAAAATTCCCAGAAAAATAGGAATAGAAGGGAAATCTATCAACGTAATAAAGGCATATATGCAAAACCGACAGGCAACATTATACTCAATGGAAAGAGATTGAAATCATTCCCCTTGAAAATGGGAACCAGGCAAGGATGACCTCTATCACCACTTCTATTCAACATTACTGGAAGTCCTCGGCAGGGTAATAAGCCAAGAAAGGGAAATCAAAGGCATCCAAATTGGGAAGGAAGAAGTAAAACTATCCCTATTTGCTGGTGATACGATCCTACACATAGAAAACCCAAGAGACTCAGCAAGAAAACTACTGGAACTAGTTGAGAGATTTAGCATAATGGCCAGATATGAGATCAACATAAAACAACCAGTTGGATTCCTCTGCACCAGCAAAGATATCTCTGAAAAAGAAATGAGGAAATCAATACCATTTATAATAGCTACTGAAAAGGTAAAGTACATAGTAATAAGAACATGGACACAAAGACTTATACAAAGAAAACTACAAAACAGTATTTCTAGAAACTAAAAGAAATCTACATAAATGGAAAAACATATCACACTCATGGATAGGAATATTGAACATTGTGAAAATGTCAGTACTACCCAAAGCAATCTATACATTTATAGATTCTAGTAGCATTCCTTCAGGACATGAAAAAACGAATCACTATTTTTAGGAGCTCTGGTAGC
>NW_006925514.1:0-660 GCF_000298275.1 Orycteropus afer afer | reverse complement strand
TGTGTGTGTGTGTGTGTGTGTGTCTATGTATGCACTGTATTTTTATGCAAATAACATGTGCCTTCTATGTTTGTTTGCCAAGCACTCCTTCCCCTCAGGAGATACTTTTCTAATTCACAATACTAATTTTTTTCACACAAGATGTTAAAAAAAAAAAATGACAGTGGCACTTAGGAAAATCTATCAGGTCTCATGTCCAAATCATTCCCCTCCTTTCGTTGTTCATTTATTAAACAAATTTCTTCTTTGTCTTTTTTTATGTACCAGCTAATGTTCTAGGTACTTTGGAGAATAAAACAGACAAGGAACCTAGCCTTATGAAATTTGCATGGGGTGGGGTGGGAGAAGGAAGGGTAAAGGAAAGGGGAATAATCATCAAGAATATACTGGTTTTGAGAACAAAGTGGAACAAAACTCAAAATCATTTGGAGAAAAAAAAAGGAAGGGGGACCAGGTTTGCTGGTCCGATAGAGCCTGTGGAACCACTGAGACTATGGCCCCTAGTTGCTCTTCAGGTCTGGAATTGAACCCATACCCGTGGTTTCCAGCCAAACAAAAGACAGGGATATGAGTTGAACATTTACCTCAAGTAGATACACTCCTTGGAGAGAACAATCATGGGAGAAAGAAGGGCTGCTTATGCACAGGGAG
Source organism: Orycteropus afer afer (assembly GCF_000298275.1). Taxonomy (NCBI): domain Eukaryota; kingdom Metazoa; phylum Chordata; class Mammalia; order Tubulidentata; family Orycteropodidae; genus Orycteropus; species Orycteropus afer. Next base: position 9 of record NW_006925514.1, on the reverse strand, counting down.
ACAGCTCAG
>NW_006925513.1:0-10435 GCF_000298275.1 Orycteropus afer afer | reverse complement strand
AACCACCAGCTTTCTGGTTAGCAGTCAAGTGCCTTAAGCACTATGCTACTAGAGCTCCCCATTAACCATTAGAGACATGCAAATCAAAACAACAATGAGATATCATCTCAACCTAGCAATAATAGCAAAGTTCAACTGGTCAGAAAATAACAAATGCTGGTGAGATTGTGGAGAGATTGGAACTCTTGGGCACTGATGGTGGGATTGTAAAATGGTACAACCATTGTTGCCAACAGTATGGCGTTTCCTTAAAAAACTGACAACAGAAGTACCATTTGACCCAGCAATTCCATTACTAGGAATATATCCTAAACAGGTGAGAGATAGTGCATGGACAGAGATATGTACACCTATGTGCATCGCAGCACAATTCACTATAGCAAAGAGATGGAAACAACCTAAATGCCCATCAATGGATGAGTGGATAACCAAATTATGGTACATTCACACAATGGAATACTATGCTACATTAAAGAACAATGAGGGATACGCGAATCATCTCACAACATGGATGAACCTGGAGGACATTATACTGAGTGAAATAAGTCAATCACAGAAAGATAGCTACTATATGCGCCCATTACTATAAAAAGACAAAGAAGGGTTTGCTTGGGAAATGGAACTTGTAGGTTACAGAGATGGGGAGGGAAGGAAAGGGATTATTTCAGGCTAGGTGGGGCCCACATGCTGATGTGGGTAAGGGGAGGGATATATGGAAAGGAACTGTGACCACCATGATAACATTAGGAAATAGGAGGACACCAAATTGTGCACATGATAGACAACAGATGCTAACACCAACCAATGTGTCCACAATATTGCATTACCATTAACACCAAACACCAGGCTACAGATAAACACATAAACACCTGAGAGGATCAGATGGGGTCAGTGAAACAGGAGTATACGCTAGACCAAGGATAGATTCAGCTGAGGCTAATCTTGCACAGACACCAGTGATACAAAATACCTGAAATCCTTACAGAAACAATAGAAGACAAACAGAGCAATCCCTCAAAGACACCCAGACACTATGGGAGATAGACCCAACAGATCTACCATCTCAAGACCATAGTACTGGGGGATACCAGACTCAATTGGCACAAAAAATACATAAAAGCCTTGTTCCGCATCCTACGTTGGTGAGTAGTGACTGCGGTCTTAAAAGCTTTCAAGCGGCCATCTAAGATGCAGCTAACGGTCTCCTAGCATCGGAAGCAAAGAAGAATGCAAAAAAAAGGGGGGGGGGCATTTGGATGCAATCGGCCATAAGACACAATGGCCCTCGAGACCAGAAAATCTAGATGGTGCCTGGCTACCAATCCCAACCACTCAGGAAAGGATCAAATCTGGAGATCCTGGATAGAGTGGGAGGAAAAACATGGAACAAAATCCAAACTCAATAATGACCAGAATTACTGGTCAGAGGAAGTCTGATGAGATTCCCAATACTATGGCCCTGGAATACATTCTGCACCTGGAATAAAACTCACCCCAGGGACTAGCTCTCAGCCCAACAGTTAACAAGATGTACATGCAGACCACTCAAGCCAGGATGATGCACCTACATACTCTATGGTAATACATCTCTCAGAGCAATGGACCACAGGGCATCAGAGGACTAACATTCAGGTTGAGGCAATGCAGGACAAACAGGAGTGTATAAATATGAGGGGCAGGGGAGGGTTAGACAGTAGGGAGGGGAGGAGACTGAGTTAGGTTTGGACATGGTAAATGGGGAGTGAAACTAAATGCACACGTAACGTTGAATGTAAAACAAGCTCTTAAAAAATAATAATAATAAAAACAGGGAGGATGTGCATCAGGATTGAATCTTTTCACCATACTTATTCAATCTGTATGCTGAGTAAATAAACCAAGAAGCCGGACTATATGAACATTCAAATGCTGCATCAGGTTTGGAGGAAGACTCATTAACAACCTGCAATATGCAGATTACACAACCTTGCTTGCTGAGAGTGAGAATGACTTGAAGCATTTTCTGATGAAGATGAAAGACTACAGTATAGATTACACCTCAACATGAAGAAAACTAAAATTCTCACAACTGGACCAAGAAGCAGTATCAGGATAAATGGAAAAAATACTGAAGTTGTCAAGGATTTCATAGAACTTGGATTCAAAATCAACACCCATAGAAGCAGCAGTCAAGACATCAGATGATGTATTGCACTGGGAAAATCTGCTGCAAAATACCTCTTTAAAGTGTTGAAGAATGAAGATGTCACTTTAAAGACTAAGGTGCGCCTAACCCAAGCCATGGTATTCTCAATCACCTCATATGCATGTGAAAGCTGGGCAATGAATAAGGAAGACTAAAGAAGAGTTGATGCCTTTGGCTGCAACAATGGGCTCAGATGTAGCAAGGATTGTGAAGATGGTGCAGGACTGGGCAATGTTTCTATGGTACATAGGGTTCTATCATTCTATTGTGCATAAGGTCGCCATGAGTCAGAGCCAAGTCGATGGTACCTAACAACAGGAACAACATATGCATGTGAAAGCTGGACAATGAATAAGGAAGACCAAAGAAGAGTTGATGGCTTTGAATTGTGTTGGCGAAGAATACCAAAAATACCACTGAGTCCCAGAAGAATGAACAACTCAGTCATGGAAGAAGTGCAACCAGAATGTTCCTTAGAATTGAGAATGACCAAACTTGGTCTCACCTACTTTGGTCATGTTGTCAGAGGGATCAGTCCTTGGAGAAGGATATCATGCTGGGTAAAGTAGAGGGTCAGTGAAAAAGAGAAAGACCCTTAACAAGATGGACTAGCACAATGGCTGCAATGATGGACTCAAGCATAGCAGGTATTGTGAGACTGGCACATGACTGGGCAATGTTTTGTTCCATTGTACATAGGGTCGCTATGAGTCAGAGCTGACTTGATGGCAACTAACACCAACCACATATTAAACAATATTCTATTGTTAAAAAAGAAAGAAAGAAAGAAATGATGCAGGGATGGACAATCAATTATTGGTATCAGGGAGGGGAGACTTATATCCCTATCTCATACTCCTTTTATAGGAAAAAAAATATTCTATTTAGAGACCAAAAAAGAAAAGGAAAACTTTAAAATTCTTAAAGATAACCTGGGAGAAGGAAAGGATTTCTTAAAACTATCTCTCTTGCATGTTCTCTCTGTCTCTGTCTTCTTCTCTCTCTCTCACACACACACACATACACCTAAAAAAAAAAAAAGAAAAAAAGAAAGGTGAATTTGACTTAAAATGAAAACTTCTGGATATCAATAGTCCTAGAGTAAGAATATAAGCAACAGACAGTACAGATATTTGTAATATGTGTAAATGCCAAGAGATTAGTATCCAAAATAAAGTATTCCTTAAAATCTATCAAAAAATTTAAGCAATCTAACTAAAAGATGGGCAAAGGATATTAACAAGCAATTTCCAGAAGAATCTGAATTGCCAATAACTATATGGAAAGATTCTTCACACAGTATTAATCTGATAAATGAAAATTAAAACCATAACAGGATACATGTTATACTCAACAGGCAAAAATTTAAGTCTGACAATACCAAGTATTGGTGAGGATATAAAATAATGAGAATTTTCATATACTTCTAGAGAAAGGAAATACAATCTGGCAATATCTAATTAAATATAAGATGCATCTAACTCTAAGAGCCAGTAAATCTATTCTTAGTGTTAACCTGGCTATAATAAACATCAAAAAAATAAATCCTTTGCCATTGAGTCAATTCCAACTCACAGAAACTCTATAGGACAGAGTAGAACCTTTAGGCTTTATTAACCAAAAGCACTTAACCACTGCACCATCAGGGCTCCAGAACATGACTACACTAGGCCCAAAATAGAGTCATTTATGCTGAGCCCTACATTAGCAAACTAAAACTTAAGTTACTAATTCTTATGAATGCCCAACTTTCCTAGGAACTGAAATCCAAGTCAATCAATTGATCTTCCCAGAAATGGAAATCTAAACTACCCAATCATGACTTGTCTGCTCAGTTTAACCTCGTTCAAAATTTCCCCTTAATCCCAAATAAGGAAAGAAAATGTCCACCAGCCAATCTGAAATTTGCCCAGTATAGCTTCCTTGTTCTGTGTGTGTGAGCTTACAAAAATTCTTCTGCTTTGTACCACTCTTGGGAGCTCTTCTCTGATTATCAAACCAGACACCCCTCTCAATTCATGAACTGTAAATAAAATTAAGATTATGAGTCCATATACAAATTTAATATTTTGGGAATTTTAATTTTAGCACTAGGAACATACCCTGGAGAGGTAGCTTTCAAACTTTTTTGATCATCCCACACATATTTTACATTGTGACTGAGTATTCACATATTTACTTATTTAACTGAAACAGAAGTTGTTAAAAACAGTGCTTATTCTTACCATGTATGATACATTCTGATAGTTTCTATTCTTTTGCATTCACTTTTTTAAATATCAGGGTGACTCACTATATTGATTTCATAACCACTAATAGGCAAACAATGTCTCACTGCTATTCGTAAGCTTTTTAGTGGCCAATTTTTTGTGTTAAGGAGTAAACATGTCACTTTGAAGACTAAGGTATTTTATAATAATAATTTATAATAATAATAATCCAAGCCATGGTATTTTCATTCGCCTCATATGCATGTGAAAGCTGTACAATGAATAAGGAAGACCAAAGAAGAGTTCATGCTTTTGAGTTGTAGTGTTGGCAAAGAATACTGAAAATATCACGGACTGCCAGAAGAATGAACAAATCTGTCCTGGAGGAAGTATAGCGAGAATGTTCCTTAGAAGCAAGAATGGCCAGAGTTCCTCTTACCTACTTTGATCATGTTGTCAGAAGGGACTAGTCCCTGGAGAAGGATGTCATGCTTGGTAAAGCAGAGGGTCAGAGAATACGGGAAAAACCCTCAGTGAGATGGACTGACATAGTGGCTACAACAATGGGCTCAAGCACAGCAAAGATTATGAAGATGGCACAGGACCAGGCAGTGTTTTGTTCTATTGGATATAAGGTCATTATGAGTTAGAACTGACTTGATGGCACCTAACAATAACAACAATAGGTAAACACACTTTTTGCTCATAAAACGTTACCCCAGAGAATAATCTCATATATATCTTCTTGTGCATATGTGGGATTTTCACTGTGGCACTCTGACAAAAACGTTAAATTTAAAACCACAAAAAGTCTATCAGCAGGGAGAACAAATTCCAGCATCACAGCATGAAAAGCTGCACTGACACACTCCTCAATGAAACTAGTGTAAATTACTTTAAAAAAAAAAAAAAGGAACATACACAACTATTTAAAGCCTCTGATAATAGTCCTATGGCTGAATAACAAATAGAAAAATATCTGTTCAAGAAAATCTATGAAAATTTGACTAAAAAGGTGAGTCTAAGATATTTGAACCAAGGACAGCCTCCTTTCTCCCTCCTCCCCGCTCAGTGAGGCAGAGACTCTACTCCAGACTACTACCGCCAAGAACACACAGATTTTTCTCTTCCCAGCCTCCAGCTTAAGAACTTTTTTCCTGGGAAGAGCAGGACAATATTTTATCCTGCCCTCAGCTATCTGTTGCTGAGGCCATGTCCAAGGCAAGTTCAGTCTGAAAGTAGGGGCTCCCTTTTCCACCCAGCCTTGATTCATAGTACAGAAACTCCACGTTGGTCATAGCCCTTGCCTTGGTTCATGAAGACAGGGTGTCCAGGCCAGGAATTGTAACCCACCCACTGCCATCAAGTCAATTCTGACCCATAGCAACCCTGTAGGACAGAACAGAGAACTTCCCTAAAGGATTTCTAAGGCTGTAAATCTTTGTGGAAGTAGACTGCCTTATCTTTCTTCTGTGGAGCAGCTGAGTTTAAACTGTCGAGCTTCTGGTTAGCAGCTAAATGCTTTAAGCACTGCACAACCAGAGCTCCTTGCTAGGAAAGGTAGGTAATGAAAAATTTAGGCTGCTTCACCACTTTCTGTAAAGGTCACGTTCTAGAGCAGAGGTTTCACTGAGAAAGAAGATTCCCATTATCCTCACCCCCAGCTCCAGAGCTCTGGCTGAGATATTATGTGGGGGGGAGAGAAGTAGACCATAAAACAGATAGTATTTGATCTCTTCCCAAAGGAACTGACTTCATTTGCAACAGAGCATGGAGAAGCACAAATCAAATGAGTAGAGGTAGCAATGAAAGGCAACTGGGAGAAGATTTGTGTATTTAATTAAGATAGAGCCTAATAGCAGGTTTGCTAGCTTTCAGGAGAGAACATGGGAATAACATGTGAGATAAGCCCTCCTGGGTGAGAACAAACAGGCTCTAAGAAACTAGAAACTATTCCTTTAAAGGAGTCACAATTTGAGAGGATTAGTTTGCAAAAGAATTTATGCACCACGGTAATACTGAAAATAATAGACCAATCAGCCAGCAATTAGTGGATTTTAACAGGTAGCTGTGGAGTATTGGTAGGATACCTCAGTGGTTGAATTCTTACCTTCTACCCAAAAGAACTGGGTTCAGTTCTAAGACAATGTATCTCATGTGCGTTTGTGTATTGCTATGATGTGGAAAAGTTTACAGAGGAGTTTCCAGACTAAGAAGGGCAGGAAGAAAGGTCTGGCAATCTGTTTCCTAAAATCAGCCATAGAAAGCATATAGATCACAACCAATCCACAACCAATCACAGGGACAGCCCAGGATTGGGCAGCATTTTATTCCTTCGTAGATCAGGTCACAATGAGTTGGGGACCTGACTCGATGGTAGCTAACAACAATAGCTAAGTGTGACAGGGAAAAGAAGAGAGCCCTTCCAATACCACTGTCATCCCAGAATAATTGTGGGCACACCCAAATCCGTGCCTCTATGAGCCACACACAGTCCTAACATTGTGAAGGGGCAAGAGACTGCCAAAAAGAAAAAATCCACCAATTCCCTAAAAACTAAACAAGCAAATTCTGGTTTCTCTAGGGAAGTGGGAACCAACATGCAGAATTTCTACAATATATTATCTAAAATGTCCACTTTCCAGCAAAAAAAATTACAAGGGATGAAAAGAAACAATAAAATACAACCAATACTCCCGAAATAAAGCAGGCAACATAAACTGCATGTAACAGCAACCAAGAGTCAGACTTAACAGAAAACTATTTCAAAAATAGCTATTATATATATGTTCACAGAACTAAAAAATAATATAAATCTGAAGCTGATTCAGATAAATTAAGATGTATACGGTAAACCCTACAACAAATCCTTAAAAAGAAAAAATATCACAGAAATTAAGATATTACATTAGATAATATTCACTTAATGCAAAAGAAAAACAGGAAAGGGAAAGAAAGCAATACAAAAGATGTGAGACATACAGAAAATAAAAACTAAAATGGTAGATGTAAATACAACTATATCAACAATAACATTATATGTGAATAAAGTAAATAATTTAATCAAAAGATGGAGACTGTCAGCCTGGATTAAAAAATCATGATTCAACTATATGCTGCCTATAGGAGACAAATTTTAGATTCAAAAACATATATACCCTGAAAGTAAAAGAATGGGAAAAGATAAATCATACAAACAGCAACCCTAAGAAAGGTGGAATGGCTAAACTAATATCAGACAAAGTGGACTTTAAAACAAAAATATTACTAAAGTAAGGAGAGGCATTTCATAGGGCACATGGGTCAACCTATTATGAAACATGTATGTACCTAATAGCAAAGCACCAAAATACATAAAGCAACAACTGACAGAAATGGAGAAATAGTTCAGTGATAATTACCGTAGATGTCAATACCCCCACTTTCAGTAACAAAGAGACGATGTAAATAGATGATGAACAAAGAAACAGAAGACTTAAATATTATAAAGCAGTAAGACCTAACAGGCATATAGAACACTCAAGCCAACAACAAGGAGCTCTGGTGGCATAGTGCCTAATGCATTTGACTGCTAACCAGAAGGCTGGTGTTTCACACCCACCAGCCACTCTGTAGAAGGAAGACTGGGCAATCTACTTCCGTAAAGATTTACCACCTCAGAAACCCAAAGGGGGTTGCTATGAGTTGAACTGACTCAATGGCAAGGAGTTTGGGTTTGTTTTTTTTTCCCCAAGCCAACAATAACACAACACATTCTTCTGTAGAACAAACATTCTCTGAGACAGACCATATGCTAGGACATAAAACAAGCCTCATTCAATAAATTTAAAAAGATAAAAATAATATAAAGTATGTTCCCTGACCACAATGTAATAAAGTTAGAAATCAACAGCAGGAAAAAAAATGGAAAATATACAGATATGTGGAAATTAAACAACACATTCTTAAACAACCAATTAGTCAATGAAGACAACAAAGGGAAATCAGAAAATACTTTGAGATGAATGGAAATAAAGACACAACATATCACAATGTATGGCATGAAGCTAAGGCAGTGTTTAGAGGACAATTATAGCTATAAATGTCTATGATAAGAAAGAAGATCTAAAAATAATAACCAAAATTTCTACCATAAGACATTGAAACAGAAGACCAACTGCTAAAGGGGCATGGAGGCAGCATCTCCCAACCTCCTCTAACTCCACAAGAGGAAGACAGAATCACCATCAGCAGCCCAAGGCCTGTTCTTATGAGGCCAGATATGCCACCAACCTCTAGTCGTCTTACGAACCTTGATACTAACCATTCCTCCTGCAGCACCCACCACCTGTCTGGTAGGTTCAATAATTTGCTGCAGTGGCTACACAGAACCCACAGTTTATGGGATTTACTGGGGAAGCAACAGGCTACAATTCAAATTCAGGAACGCTCTCAGGATACAGTTCTTCAGTCAGGACGGTCTCCCCTCTGCTGTGCCCTTAGACATGCCTCTCTGGCCCTTGGCCTCTCAGCATGGCCTCTGCTTCTGTGGGCGAGGTAAGCATGCCACTCTATCTCGTGCCTCTTGGTTACACTGCGGCTGTCTCTCAGCCAGGAGTCCCTCTCAGCCACATATCTCTCTCATCCATGCATCTTTCTCTCTCAGCCGTGCATCTCTCTCTCAACCACACATCTCTCTCTCTCTCCCCTACCCTCTCTCTCTCTCTCTCTCTCCCTCTCTCTCTCAGCCACTCTTCTCTTTCAGCTGTGAGTCATTCTCTCTCTCTCTCAGCAGCACATCTCTCTTTCAGCAGTACATCTCTCTCAGATGTCACTGAGAGATTCCTTCTGCCTTTAGGGTGGCTCATTTTGAGCCTAGCAGAGTGGCAAACCTAACCAATCCCAACATCAAAATTCTATACACCTGAGAGAGAGTAAACTTCCCAGAAGATTCTTTCCTGCTGCTACAACAGAAATAACCCAGGGGGATAACTTTAACAATCAGGAGTTTAAATTCCATGGTCCCACCCAGTAATCCACTGGGAGTTACAAAGACCATGGCTAGAAAAGTCATACCATGTAATTCACTACACCATAGCAACCTAAACTGAAAGCAACTAGAGGAAAAAGAATAATAAAGACTAAAATGGAAATTAATAAAATTGAGAATAGAAAAACCATTGCTTTAGTTTTTACAAAATAAAAACAAAAGCTGTTTCTTTAAAAGATCAATGAATTGACCGAAAAATAAAGAAAGAAGACTCAAAATACTAGAAGTAGACATGAAAGAGGGGACATTACTATCAACCTTACAAAAATAAAAATATTGATAAAGGAATACTATGAAGAATTCTACACTAACAGATTAACTTATAAGAAATGGACAAATTCCTACAAAAACACAAAGTACCAAAAGTAACTCAAGAAGAAATAAATTATCAGAATATATTCATACATAATAACATGAATCAGTAACCAAAAACTACCCACAAAGGGAAGCCCAGGCCCACATGGCTTGACGACTGAATTCTACCAAACATTAAAAGAAGAATGAATATCAATTCTTCACAAATTCTCCCAAAAAAATGGAAGAGGAGGATGTGGTCCAAGATGGTCACTTAGTCAGGCACCTCGTGGACGTCCCTCTTACAACAAAAACCCAAGAAAGCAAGTGAATTGGAACTCTGACCATCAAAGTCAGGAGTCAGCTACCCTACCCCATTATACCTGCCATATTTGCCACCCCACCCACTAGTTGACTGCCATCACCCACTCTAGCACCACTAGACTGATGACAGATGGCACTAACACTTGACTAGCCTGCCCTCAGCTGCCCTAAACAACCACTGACCAGAGACTCACACCCATATTCATACCCACTACCAAAACCACCTGAAGACAGCACTCCAGTGCTTACAAACTAGTGATGAGAGTAGCACACCTGGATATATTAAAAAAAAAAAAAAAAAAAACAGTGTGTTGGATTGTGTTCTCTAGAGAAACACAAAAACCAGCAAAGTGTATATATATATTTAGAGAGAGAGAGAGAGAGAGAGAGAGA
>NW_006925512.1:7367-10417 GCF_000298275.1 Orycteropus afer afer | reverse complement strand
GTAGTGGAGAATAATGAAGGAAAAAAAATGGGAACAATGAAGAAAGAAATACAAGGAATGTGGTTAACCATGAGAAAAAAAAGTGGGGGGGGCATTTAAATTAAAAAAAAAAATTCAATCAGGAACAGGGAAAAGAAAAATGCTGAAAACTAGGACCTATGAGGGGAAGATTAACAATAATAGTAAATAGGACAAAAATATTATTAATAATAGTTGTTTTAAAACAGACAAATACAACCAAACTAATCACTAGAAAAAAGAAAGAGAAAAAGAAAAAAAGAGAAAAAGAGAAAAAAAAAATTGGTGGAGGACAGGGCAGTGCACCTAGCCTCCATCTGAGCACACAGACTTTGATGGAGTTCCTGTGGGCCCAGTAGGTAGGTGAGACTGGGGCATGGCCATACCTCCATTTACCAAGCAGGTATGGGGTATAAGAGTAACAAGAGGAATGTGGTACCTTTTCAGTCTTGCAGGTCCGGGGTGACCTTGGGGTTGCTGGAAAGCAGAATGTGGTCTTAAGTCCCAGGAATCTGTGAGCACACTGTCTCTTTAAATATCCAAAATAGTCAAGCAGCTTTTAAATCTTCAAAGTGGTGGCAACCTCTGGACCGGCAAAAGTCCACAGCTCAACCCGCCTTTCTCTTCACCTTCTCCGTTTATTCCCCAGCCACCAGAGCAGTCTTCTGTGCAGTCCCTGGCTAGCAGAGCTGATTTTTAGGTTAACTCTTAGGTCCTACCACCACTCAGGGATCTCCAACCTGTCTATGCTGTCAGGATTGCTCAGGATCGCTGTCATACCGTAGCTCCTTATTTCTCCTTTTTTGGTATTTTCATGTAAATTCTTCTGCTAGTTGGGGTTTAGTCCACTTCTATATCCTCCCCTTCAAGGATCAGGGGTCCAGGATTATCTTCTGTGTCTGTGTTAACTGGTTTCTCTTTTCTTTGTTGAAGGGGGTCTGTGCAGTCTTTCTGCCTAGTCTGCCATCTTGCCAGAACTCCCCTGTTTTCCAAAATTTTTGGTGAGTGCTTCTAGCACTGCATCTGTTTGTTGAAACGTTTCAATTGGTATTATTTCAATTCCTGGAATCTTGCTTTTTGCCAATATGTTCAGTTCATCTTGGACTTTTTCCTTCTATACTATTAGTTCTTGATTATATGCTACCTCCTGAAATTGTTGGACATTGAGCAATTCTTTTTGATCCAATGACTCTGTGTATTTCTTCCATCTTCTTTCAATACTTCCTGCAACATTCAATATTTTTGCCCATAGAATCCTTCTATATTGTAACTTGAAGGTTTAATTTTTTTCTTTCATCCTTTCAGCTTCAGAAATGTCAAGCATCTTCTTTCTTTTTGGTTTTTTAACTCCAAGTTTTTACACATTTCATTATATTATTTTACTTTATTCTTTTGAGCCACACTTTGAAACCACCTTCTGTTTAGTTCTTTCACTTTATCATTTCTTTCATTCACTTTAGCTAATTTATCTATGTTCAAAAGCAAATTTTGGATGCTCTTCTGCCATCTTTTATGGTCTTTTCTTTTTTTCCTATCTTTTTAATAATCTTTTGCTTTCTTCATGTATGATGTCCACAATTCCTCTGGTCTTCAGTCTTTCATGTTCAATGTGTTAAATCTGTTCTGAGAATGACTCTAAATTCAGGTGGGATATAGTCAAGGTATTAATTTTCTTCCACTTCAACTTCAACTTACATAGGAGAAATTAATGGTCTGTTCTGCAGTCAGTACCTGAACTTGTTCTGACTGATTATATTGACCTTCCTTATCATCTCTTTCCACAGATATAGTAAATTTGAATCCTGGGTATTCCATTTGAAGAGATCAATATGCATGGTTACTGTTTCTGCTGTTGGAGAAAAATATGTCCAATGAAAGAATAAGTCATCATTCTTGGAAAATTCTATCATGTGATCTATGGTGTCATTTCTATCATAATATTTTCCATTTATTTCAACTAGCGATCCTTCAAGAATCATCCAAAAAACCATACACATTGCTGTCAAGTTGACTCCAACTCATGGTGACCCTCAATGGGTTTCCTAGCTATAAATCTTTACAGAAGCAAACTGCCTCATCTTTCTTCCCATAACCCATAATGCATGTTTATTATACCATGTGCTGTTAGTATATGAAATATGCCTGATATTTACTTTGCCAATTTTTTCACTGTTCTTTTCTCTCCTTTTCTGGGGAGAAAGAAAAACAAATTCAAGGGCCTAACAGTTAAATAAAATTGCCTTCAGCTATTGCTAATCTAACTGCAGTGCAAAAAGTTTGTGTTATTCACATTCAAGGTGACTTTTAGGTACACTTGATTTTGAAAACAGTCATTTAATTTTTTGATTTTTTTTTCCCAATGGATTGTTTTAAACTAAGGAAGAAAATAATGAATTAGAGTCATCTTCAAAGAAAATTAATAAATCTTTGCATCAAAATAAAAAAGTGGAAAGTCTTATGTATTAACAAACATTAAAAAAAAAGTAATGATAAGAAAATCCATAAACAAAATGAACTCAGCACAGAAAATTATATGGAACAAAATCATCAGCCTCACATACACACACACACAAACTACAAAATAACAGCAGTAAATCCATACATATCAATAATTACACTGAATATGAATGGATTAAGTGCATCAATCAAGAGAGAGAGAGACTAGCATAATTAATAATGAAACATGACCCATCAATATTTTGTCTAAAAGAGACACATTTAGACACAAAGACAAAATAGACTGAAAATCAAAGATTGGAAAATTATATCAAGTAAGGGGCAATCAGATCAGAGCAGGGGTGATGATATTAATTTCTGATAAAATAGAGTTCAAAGCAAAAAACAGCATAAGAGATAAGGAAGGACATTACATAATGATTAAAGTGTCAATCAAACAACAGGACATAACCATAATAAATATCTATGAAACCAATGATTATTCTCCAAAATACATAAATCAAAAGCAGAATTGAAAAGAGAAAGAGACAAGTTCACAATAATAGTAGGAGACTAATAAACCACTTTTGATGAAG
>NW_006925512.1:5775-6697 GCF_000298275.1 Orycteropus afer afer | reverse complement strand
CTGGGGGCTTGGAGGCTGCTTTTTGCTTGGGTGTGGCTCTATATTAAGGCAGGGGCCTAAGGTAGGCAGGCTGGGAGGCTTGGAGGCTTGGAGGCTACTTTTCACTTGGTTGTGGCTCTATATTAAGGCCAAGGCCTGAGATAGGCAGGCTTAGGGCTTGGAGGCTGCTTTTTTCTTGGGTGTGGCTCTATATTAAGGCAGGGGCCTGAGGTAAGCAGGTGCAGAGTGATTAGGAACAACTAAGTGAGACGAGCTTGTCTGTCAGTTTGTCAACCTGTGGTGGCTTACATGTTGCTGTGAGGCTGGAGGCTATGCCACTGTATTGCAAAATGTCAGCAGGGTTACCCATGATGGAGAGTTTTCAGTGGAGATTCCAGGCTTGGACAGACTTGGAAGAAGGAAAAGGCCATCTACTTCTCAAAGAATTGACCAGTGAAAACCTTATGAATAGCAGTGAAACACTGTCTGATAGATTACTGGAAAACTTTATGAATAGCTCTGAAACATTTTCTGACATAGTGCTGGAAGATGAGCCCAGTAGTTCAGAGGATTTAAAATTTGACTGGAGAAGAGCTCACTCCTCAAACTAGAGATGATCTTAGTGATATGGATAGAGTAAAGCTTTTGGAACCTCCACTGATTGATGTGGGATGACTCAACATGAGCAGAAACTGATGCAAACATCCATTAATAATTGGAACATTGAATGTACAGTGTATGAATCGAGGAAAATTGGAAATTGTAAGAATGAAATGGAACACATAAAGATCGATATCCTAGGTGTTAGTGAGCTGAAATGGACTGGATTTGGCCATTTTGAATCAGACAACCAGATGATCTACTATGCTGGGAATGACAAATAAAAGATGAATGGCACGGCATTCATCATCACAAAGGATGTTTCCAGATTTGTCTTGAAGTA
>NW_006925512.1:3552-4725 GCF_000298275.1 Orycteropus afer afer | reverse complement strand
ATTTCTCAAGCTGAAAGAACTGAGGAAAAAATTTAAGCCCCAAGTTGCAATATTGAAAGATTCTATGGACAAAATATTGAATATGCAGGAAGCATCAAAAGAACATGGAAGGAATATACAGTCACTGTACCAAAAAGATTTGGTTGTTGGTCATCCATTTCTGGAGGTGGCGTATGATAAAGGACCAATGGTACTGAAGGAAGAAGTAAAAGCTGCACTGAAGGGATTGACGAAGAACAAAGCCCCAGGAACTGATGGAATACTCATTGAGATGTTTCAACAAATGGATGCCCTTCTGGGGTCACTCACTCAGTTATGTCAAGAGATGTGGAAGGAAGCTACCTGACCAACTGACTGGAAGAGGTCCATATTTGTACCCATTCCAAAGAAAGGTTATCCCACAGAATGTGGAAATTATCAAACAATATTGGGGAGCTCTGATAGTGTAGTGCCTAAGGCATTTGACTGCTAACCAGAAGGCTGGCAGTTCAAACGCACCAGCCACTCCTTGGAAGGAAGGTTGGGCAATCTACTTCCATAGTGATACTTCCTTGGAAATTCAAGGAGGGGTTGTCATGAATCAGATCTGGCTCGATGGCAGTGAGTTTGGTTAATCATTAATATCACATGTAGTAAAATTTTATTGAATATAATTAAAAAAATGGTAGCAGCAGTTTATTGACAAAGAACTTCCAGAAACGCAAGCTGGATTCAGAAGACAACGTGGAATGAGGGATATCATTTCTGATGTCAGATATACCTTAGCTGAAAACAAAAAATACCAGAAAGATGTTTACTTATATTTTATTCACTATGCAAAATGATTCGATTGTGTGGGTCATAACAAATTGTGGATCACATTGAGAAGAATAGGAATTCCAGAACCCTTGGTTGTACTCAGGAGGAACCTGTGCATAGATCAGGAGGCTGTCATTTGAAGAGAACAAGGTGATACTGCATGGTTCAAAATCAAGAAGGGAGTGTGTCAAAGTTATATCCTTTCACCATACTTATTCAATTTGTATGCTGAGCAAATAATCCAAGAAGCTGGATTATATGAAGAAGAACATGGCATCAGGATTGGAGGAAGGCTCATTAACAACCTGAGATATGCAGATGACAAACCTTTGCTTGCTGAAAGTAAAATGACTTGGGGCATTTACTGATGAAGAT
>NW_006925512.1:1375-2877 GCF_000298275.1 Orycteropus afer afer | reverse complement strand
AGAGGGAGAATGGTCAGACTTTGTCCCACCTACTTTGGTTATGTTTTCAGAAGGGACCATAATCTGGAGAGGGATTCATGCTTTATAAAGTGGAAGGTCAGTGAAAGAGAGGAAGGTCCTCAACAAGATGGATTGACATGCTGGCTGCAGCGATGGGCTCAGGTAGAGTAGGGATTGTAAGACTGGCACAGGACTGGGCAGTGTTTCCTTCTATTTTGCGTAAGGTGGCTATGAGTCGGAGACTACTCGTTGGCACACAACAACAACATATGCATGGGAGAACTAGACAATAAATAAGGATGGCAGAAGAATTGATGCATTTGAATTATGGTGTTGGTGAAGAATATTAAATATACTGCCAGAAGAACAAACAAATCTTTCTTGAATGACATAGAAGTGAGAACAGCAAGAACTTGCCTTTCATACTTTGGTCTTGTTGTCAGGAGGCACCAGCCCCCAAAGAAGGATGTTATGTTTAGTAAAGTTGACAGATAGCAAAAAAGAGGTAGACCTTTAGCCAGATGGATGGACACAGTGGCTGCAATAAGAGGCTCAAGCTTGCTATGCTAGGTTGATTGTGAGGATAGCACAAGACCAGAAAGTGTTTTGTTTTGTTGTACGTAAGGTGACTATGAGTCAGAACTGACTTGATGGCATCTAATGACAGCAATAACAGCTGAATGGGAAAGGGGAAAAATGGCTTTAGATAGAAGCACAGGTAGGAATAAAGGAGAAACAATGGATGCTTGCAGATTCTAGTGGGCCAGTAAATGTTGGCCAGTAAAAGATGGGATGTTCCCATCTTAATGCTTCAAGTTTCTTATTGCTATGTAAACCTCATTAATTAGTTTATAATAAGGATATTAGACCAGACATTGAACTTTGTGGAAAGAGAAGTTATGAAATAGGTGACTAGGAAAGTCAGAGAGTTAGTGAACTAGGGAAATAGAACAGGAGAGTCAGATCACATTCAGATTGCAAGATTCATGATCAAGAACTTTGAAAGAAAACAATCAGTGTGGTTATATTTTTGTCCAGCCACATTCTGGTTCATGGGTACAGGAGTGGAGAAAAGAAGAGATGGATTTAATCAGGATAATAGTTTAGCAAAAATAACATTATGATTTGAGAGAGAACAAAGGGAGTTGAATCTGTATGCAAGATAGAGATGATAATGACTCAACATGGAATTTCAACTAATAAGGAATAAAAAGAGATACAGAGAACCTAAATTATGTTGAAACAGTGCAAGACTGGTAGGATAATTAGATTCAAGTTCCCAATGAGGTTAAAAGAAGAATGGAATCAGAATACTTCAGGGAATGGGAAAGAAAGGAAGAGGGATCAGAGAGACACACATAATTAAGTTTATGAAAGGGATGCAATTTTCAAGTTCTAGGGCATGATGATGGGGATGAAGTGGCTAGGATGTGGTGTAGTACTAATAAATTAGAAAAGTTCCAAGAAACAGAGGTGCTAGGATTTTAGATAAATCATTTATT
>NW_006925512.1:0-585 GCF_000298275.1 Orycteropus afer afer | reverse complement strand
TTTTTTTTTTTTCTGTGAATAGAATTTGTTATGTCTTGTGAAGGACCTAAAATAAAACACATTCATCTATATTTTCTTCTGAAAGTTAAAAATTTGGTCTTTTTCATTTTTGTGTGGTATAAGGCAGGTATCTCTTTTTATTTTCCCCAATATCGATAATTGACTGCTTCAACATCATTTAATGTATCATCTATATTTACCTGATGAACTTTAATATTATTTGTGCACACATAAGCTTTTGGTATGTGCAAAGTGTCCTTTTATGCTTTTAGGCCGGTCTGCTGGTCTATTTTTCTTTCCTTGAACCAGTGTCATACTGACTTTTCATAGTCTTTATATCTTGGAGCACCAGTCCCCTTCTTTTCCTTTCTCCTCCTCTTCTTTCCCTTTTTCTTCTTGCTTTTTATTTATTATTTAGGAGTTTCGTAGCTGTTCTTTTATTATTATTTTATTTTGATTTGGGTGAAGATTTTAGAGCAAATTCACTTTTCATACAGCAGTTCACATATACTTTGTCTCATGTCATTGACCACAGTTTACCACAATGCAACAACTCCCCTCCCACTTCCTCCCCACAGTTACCTC
>NW_006925511.1:0-10507 GCF_000298275.1 Orycteropus afer afer | reverse complement strand
AAATCAATGTAATACACCACAATAAAAAAAAAAAAAAAGAAAAAAGAATCACATGATGATCCTATGGATGCAGAAAAAGTATTTGACAAAATCCAACACCAATTTTTTATGAAAAATCTAAATAAGATTGGAATAGAAGGGAAATTCCTCAATATGATTCACAGTATATATGAAAAGCCATCAGCCAACATTGTATTTAATGGAGAAAGACTTAAAGCTTTCCCACTGAAACTGGGAACCAAGACAAGGGTGCCTGCTCTCACCATTTCTATTCACTATTGTATTTGAAGTCTTAGCCAGATTGGAAAAGAAATAAAATTATCTCTATTTGCAGATGATATGATTCAATAGATAGAAAATACCAAAGTCCACAAGAAAACTTCAGTGCTAACAGAAGGATTCAGCAAAGTTGCAGGGTTCAAAGTCAGCAAACAAAAATCAGGTGGGTTTCTATACACCAGCATGAGAAATCTGAAAGGAAAATTAGGAAATTGATAAAATGTGTATGATAGACATATTTACAATAGTAACAAAAAAAGATTAGTTGCTAAGGCTGCTTATGTACAAACAAAAACCTCACAGGATTTAGTTTCTTGGTTTGGAGATTTAGGGTCACGGTTTTATGGGCCATCCCAGTTAATCAGCCTAATAACATGCTCAGGGCCTCTGTTCTACCTCCTAGTTTGCTGTGTAGTGTCTGGCATCTTAAAAGCTTGCAAGTGCCCATCCAAGGCACAGCAACTGGTCTCTATTCACCTGGAACAACAGAAGGAGGAGAATTAGGGAAAAGAGAAAGCTATGGAATGTGTGGTTAACTGCCTCATGAACAACTTCCTCCTTTGCCAAGAGACCAGAATAAATGGATGGTGTCCAGCTACCATTACTGAACATTTTGATTGAAGACTCTATAGAAAAATTCTGAACAAAAGGAGGAAAATGAAGAAC
Organism: Orycteropus afer afer; assembly: GCF_000298275.1. NCBI lineage: Eukaryota > Metazoa > Chordata > Mammalia > Tubulidentata > Orycteropodidae > Orycteropus > Orycteropus afer. The sequence continues at coordinate 9,562 of NW_006925511.1, read as the reverse complement.
AGAATTTAAAATTCTCATGGACTTCAGACTTCCTGAAGCCATGAAGGTTGGATAAACCCTTGTAACTACTGCCTTGAAATAATCTTAAAACAAAAATATCCCCTGGAATCTTCTTAAAACAAAACAGTAATTTAGCTTAACTCATAAAAAAAAAATCTGCTTCGAGAATTATGCTCTTTTAAGAATTATCTGTATGGGACCAAACATTGACAATTTAAAAACAAAACAAAAAACTCACTGCCATCAAGTCAATTCCAACTTATAGCAACCCCCTTTGGGTTTCCAAGGCAGTAAATCTTTACTTTAATTCTAACTAGTAGAAGAACCTGCATGAAAACACTGAAAAAGGAGACATATGGAGCTGCGGTCTGTCAGCAATCTTGATGGCACGGAGAGCTTGGATATTGCCAAGTGGTGTTAGGACATAAGAATTAATCTAAATATCAGCCCTGCTAGCTAGGGGCTGCACAGAGGACTGCACTGGTGGTGCTGGTGAATAAAAGGGGAAGCAGCGAAGAGGGAGATCAGCTGACCTACGGACTTCTGGCTGTCTGGAAGGTACAGCCATTTTGAATGCTTACAAGCAGTTGGACCATTTTGGATATTTAAAGCAACAGCATTCTCTCAGGGACATAAGAATATGCTTCAGTTGTCGGGGACTGCAAGGACATTCCAGACCTGAATGACTAGAAAGGTGTGATATTCCCCTTGTTACTCTTATACTCTATACCCTCTTGGTGAACAGAGGTGTGGCCATCCCTCACTCCCACCCACCTTCTGGGCCAGCAGGAATTCCATCCCAGTCTGTGTGCTCTGACAGGGCCTCGGTGCCCTGGCTCATCCTGCCCAGATTTTTTATTTCCTTTTTTTTTTTTTTTTCTTTAAGTTTGTTTGTTTTTGTCTGTTTTAAAATTGTGATTTTAATAGTTGAAGCTTTGTGTCAACTTGGCTGGACCACAATTCTATGTGGTTTAAGCAATTGTGATGTACGTTATTCCCATGATAGGATCGGATGTATCTGTTTTGAGCAGCCAATTCATTGAAAGGGAGTTTCCCTAGGGGTGTGGGCTGCTTCCAATATATTTATGGACATGCTGGAAAAGAGACACTCTTCTGTGGATCAGGATCCTGTTGTGCTGCCTACAACTCTCTGTGAGCAAACAATCCACTATTTGGCCTGGAGATCTTGGATTCATCATTCATTGGAGTCAACAGCCGGAATACTGCCTGCCAACCTTGACCTCGTCAGCTCCTGCAGCTGCGTGAGTTGGGAAAAGCCTCCAGCTTGACGTTTGATCCAAGAACTTGGGGCTTGCCAGCTTCTAGAATTGAGTGAGCTATTTTGCTAAGATAAATTTCTCTTTCTCTATATATGTATATAAGCTTTAGTGGTTTGCGTCTCTAGAGAACCCAGCCTAACACAGTTATTATTATTATTATTATTTTGTCCTTTTTATTATTATTCTTTATACTTCACTTCTCAGGTTCCAGTTTTCAGCTTTTTCTCTCTTTTCTGTTCCTGGTTCCCATTTTTTTCTTTCTCATGGTTAACCCTATTCCTTGTTTTTCTTTTTTGCATTTTTCCCATGTTTTTCTTCATTATTCTCCTACAATACATCTTTTCTCCCCTCCCCAGATATTGTGGGTTTTCTTTTCTTTTTGTGGTGATTGTTCCTGTGTGTTTATACAGTGTGTTTTTTATCCACTTGCTTTTTACTTTTTTGATGGTTTTTGTTGTGTTTTTTTTTTTTTCTGAGTGGGAGGCAGCAACATGCCCACACAATACAACCACACCTGCACCTCCTGCAGCTCCACTTACTGAGAGCCACAATTTCCTTCTTCACAAACTGGCCAATGATAAATGACCACCAAGAAGAGCCTGAGCACCCTTAACTGCTCTTCACAAACAGTTAACAAAGATTCTAAATACAACAACTACACAATGTCTCAGAGACAACAGACCATCACAGTCCACACAAAGAAGCAAGACAAAGCAAGAGAAACAATCAAGCAGGATACAGACCCAAAGCACGTCCCTGAGGAAAAAGCAGCATGGGAACTCCCTTATAAGGAATTCAAAGGTATACTTAGGTACCTTCAATGGATTGAGAAACAGATGAAGGAAAACACTGACAAAATTAAGGAAACACGGACAAAACTCTGGAACTATTTTGGAAGAAAATATAAGAACAAAATGACAAAATAAATGAAAAATTACAAACGATACAAAATCTACAGATAGAAATCCAGAAGATTAATACTAAATTGTCAGAAATAGATAACATGGGCAACATTAAATGGGCAATGGAGTAGAATCAAATCAAAGGAAGACAGAATTAATGAGACTGAAGACAAATACCTGAATATGTCACTGGAAAGGAATCGATCAGAAAAAAGATCAAAACAAAATAAAGAAAGCCTAAAGTTCATGTGGGATACCATTAAAAGGAATAACCTATGTATAATCAGAATTCCAGAACAGGAAGAGAAAAAGAAAACCACTGAGAAAATTGTCCAAGATTTGTTGAAAGAGAACATCCCTGATATGATGAAAGATGAAAATATATCCATTCAGGAAGTCCAATGTATGCCAAATAAGATAGACCTCAAAAGAAAATCACCAAGACATATCATCATCAAACTCATCAACACCAAAGACAAAGAATCCTAAAAGCAAGGGAAAAACGAAAAGTTACCTACAAAGGACAACCACTAAGACTAAGCTCTGATTTCTCACCAGAAACCATGCAAGCGAGAAGGCAATGGGATGGTATATACAAAACTCTAAAAGAGAAACATTTCCAACGAGGAATTATATTCCCAGCAAAACTGTCTCTCAAATATGATGGTGAAATCAGGAGATTTCCAGATAAGCAGAAATTAAGGGAATTTGTTAAACCAGACCAACCTTACAAGAGACACCAAAGGGAGTCTTGTGAACAGAGAACCAATAACAGCAAACAACAACTGACCACTAATACACAAGAGGACATAACATAGAAAGCAACACAGTTATGGAAGTATCCAAAGTAAACTGAAGTTACAAGACTGTAAACAGGGAACCAGTGACATTACTTGGCAAATTAGGACAACCACAAACCAAAAAGAGGGAAAAAATAGTGTAATTACAGAACTTCTAAATGATGAGGAAATCAAAAGAATTGCAAGGTAGAATGGACTGTTCTAAACTCAAAGGGAGAAAATTATACATCACAGGGTAACCCCAAAGAAAAATGATAAACCTTCACATCACGATAAAAAAAGAGGACAAGCACAAATATGTACCAAATACTAAAACAATAGCAATAAAGGAAATGATGACATGATTCATAAACATAATGAGCTCAGCACAGAAAATTATATGGAACAAAGAAACCAGGACCATCTTAAAAAAACACATTGACAGCAACCAACTCATACTTGTTGATAATTATACTGAATGTCAATGGATTAAATGTACCACTCAAGAGACAGAGAGTTGCAGACTGGATAAGAAAACATAATCCATCAATGTGCTGTCTACAAGAGACACACCTTAGAGACAAAGACACAAACAGTCCAAAAATCAAAGGTTGGAAAAAGATATATCAAGCAAACGGCAACCAAAACACAGCAGGAATGGCAATATTAATTTCTGATAAAACTGACTATAAGAGAAAAACCACCATATGAGACAAGGAAAGATATTATAAATGATTAAAGGATCAATTGTACAAGAAGATATAACCATAATAAATATCTATGAACCCAATGAAAGAGCCCAAAAATACATAAACCAAACATTAACAGAATTGAAAAGGCAACAGAATTGATGTCACAGTCATAGTAAGAGACTTTAATACACCACTTTCAATGAAAGATAGAACAACTGGAAAGAAACTCAACAAAGACGCAGAAGAGCTAAACAATACAATCCACTAACTTGACCTTAAAGACAACTACAGAGCACTCCACCCAGCAACAGCACAATATACATTCTTTTCCAGTGCACATGGAACATTCTCCATGATAGACCATATATTAGGCCATCAAGCAAGCCTTAATAAATTTGAAAACACTGAAAGACTGCAAAGCATCTTCTCAGATCACAATGTTATAAAATTAGAAATCAACAATAGGAAGATAAATGGAAAAAGAGCAAACACATGGAAACAGAGGAACACTCTCCTCGAAAACAACTGGGTAATTGAAGAAATAAAAAATGAAATAAAAAAATTCTTTGAATCAAACGAGAATGAAAACACAACAAACTAAAATCTTTGGGACACAGCAAAAGCAGTGATCAGAGGCCAATTTATAGCAATAAATGCACACATCAAAAAAGAAGAAAGAGCCAAAATCAACACTTTAAACCTACATCCCCAACAATTAGAAAAAGAACAGCAAGAAAAGCCTAGTCACCAGAAGAAAGGAAATAATAAAGATTCAAACAGAAATCAATGAAACAGAAAGACAATAGGAAAAAACTCAACAAGACTAGAAGTTGGTTATTTGAAAAGATTAATAAAATTGACAAACCACTGGCAAATTGAACAAAGGAAAAGAGAGAGAGAATACAATAACACGAATAAGAAATAAATGGGCAACATCACAACAGAACCAACTGAAATAAAAAGGATATCAGGATACTATGAAAAACTGTACAACAAATTTGAAAATCTAGAAGAAATGGACAGATTTCTAGAAACACACTACTTACCTAAACTAACACAGACTGAGGTGGAAAAGTTGAACAGACCCATAACAAAAGAAATTGAACAGGTCATAAAAAAATTACCAACAAAAAAAAAGTTCTGGTCCAGATGGTTTCACCAGAGAATTCTACCAAACATTCAGAGAAGAAATGACACCAATCCTACTCAAACTATTCCAGAATATAGAAGAGGATGGAATCATCCCAAATTAATTTTATGAAGCAAGCATAACCTTGATACCAAAACCAGGCAAAGACATCACTAAAATGGAAAACTACAGACCAATATCCATCATGAATATACATGCAAAAATCTTCAACAAAATCTTAGCCAATAGACTCCAACACCATATCAAAAAATAATTCATTATGACCAAGTGGGGTTCATATCAGGTATGCAAGGATGGTTCAACATTAGAAAAACAATCAATGTCATCCACCACATAAATAAAACAAGTGTAAAGAACCACATGATGGTATAAATCCTTAATATTGATATTAGCAACTTGAAAGATTAGTTAGAAACTTTAGAGGGCAGTGAATTTATGTCAATGGTGAGGAACAACTCAGAAAAGGAGGATGACAATGGTCACAGAACTCAAATAATGTAATCAATGTCACTAAATGGTACATGTAGAAACTGTTGAACTGGTGTATGCTTTGCTGTGTATACTGTATTCTCAACAACATCATCAAAATAAATAAAACTATACATTTGAAAGAAAAAAAAAAGATTTTAAAATTTCATTGTGACCAAAGACACAGTACAATGTTAGGACACAGTGCTGGAGCAGCAAAGGACACCTTCTCCTGGGCCCTGTGGTGCCTCAAACAGCCCAGCTAAGGACTTCATGTGAGAAGACCTTCCTGGAGCCAATCACCAAAACGAAAAAAACAAACACTTCCATCAAGTCAATTACAACTCACAGCAACCTTCATTGGGTTTCCAAGCCTGTAAATCTTTACAAAAGCAGACTGCTTCATCTTTCTTCTATGGAGTGGCTGATGGGCTCAAACCATTAACCTTTTGGTTAACAGCCAAATGCCTTAACCACTCTACCACCAGAGCTCTTTGGGGCCAACCACGCACAGAGAGAAATCATGGCCTACCTGCCAACCCATGGATAGCCCTTTATAGTTTGCCAAGAGCCTTTAAAACTGAATAGCTCCTCCCTGGGCTCTCAGCAACTCTAGGAAAGTAGATTCAATGGCCACATTTCACAGCGGGGATTGGGCACCAAATGCCTCACTCCAGTGTGTAAGTGAGAGAGACATGACTGAACTTAGAACCTTGCCCTCTTATGCATGCTGTCATCCACCCACTGCCCTGGGAGATGGTTGGCACTTGGTAGCTCAACAATGATTTATGGGGGGTGGATGTGGTGGATGGCTGCACTTTTGTGGATCAAGAGAGGCAGGGAACAGGAAAAAGAGAAGATAAATAGCCAGCCAAACCAGAACGAGGCGAGCAGGGTGCAGTGTGGTGCCCAGGACCAAAGGGCGCCATACCTAGGAGCAGAGAGAGGAGGAAGAGGCTGCAGAGGAAGCAAAGAGTGGCCTCAGGCACCAGGGCCTCCATCCTCCTTTGTCCTAAGTGTGGTGATGCCAACTCATATGGCTAGTATAATTATGCTTCCAGTAATTTCTTTGAGAATGATGTCACATTGGTAGCTTGGCATCAGCCATGGTGGGAGTATTTAGGGTCTGGAAGCCACTGTGATCTGTATTCCTCTCAAACACCTGTCCTATGCAGCCTCTGTGGGTGCTCTGTACTACCAGCTCAGGCCTGCCCCCTCCTTCTCTTCCATCAGTTTCACCCCTGGTCAACTGAGGCAGACGGGTCTCTTGGCATCTCTCACTGGGAGAGAGATCGAGCTCATACCAGTGCTGGGCCATAGCTAACACAGCACAAACTCTTCCCTGACTCCTGAGCCTCAGTGTGCAGCACTTGTGCTTCTCTCATTCTGCGTGCATGCATGCATATACATGTGTGTATGTGGGGGCATCCATGCATGTTTGTGCAAGTGTGTGTGCATATGACTCTGTGTTAAATGTGTGTGCATATGCATAGGTGTGCATCTATATGTGTGTATGTCTCTGTGTGTACATGTGTCTGTGCATATAGCACTTTTCCCTCATTCTTTGTGTGTATATGCATATCTCTGTGCAGGTGTATGTATCACACGTGTCTTGTGCATATATGTGCTTGTCTGTGTCTGTGTGCATGTTTGTGTGTATGTGTGTGTGACTGTGTGTGTGTGTTTGCATGTCTATGTAACCATGCATGTCAGCACTCCTCTCTCCCTCATTCTGTGGGTATATGCATTTCTATTTGTGTGCATGTGTGTCTGCATGCGTGTGTCAGTGCATCCGTGTGTATGCATGTGTGTGTGTGTGCATGTGCATGTTGGGTGTTTGTATCTGTTTATCTCTCCATCTTCCTTTCTTCCTCTCCCTTGTAGGGAGCCCATATTTCAGGGGATCTTTGATGACCTGGCACTGGAATAATTAGGAGGGTGCAAGGGGGTGCAGACTGTATCAAGTGACACAAAAATGACTGTCTATAACAATTTCGTGCAGTGTTTCAGCAGAAATTTATTATTTTTTACAATATTCCTTGATGTTGTTGTTACATGCTGTCGAGTTGGCTCCAATCCATAGCAACCCTAAGCACAACAGAATGAAACACTGCCCAGGACTGCACCATACTCAAGATCCTTGCTATGTTTGAGCCCATCTTTGCTGCCACTGTGTCAATCCATTTTGTTGAGGATCCTTCCCTTTGTTGATCCTCTATGCTAGCAAGCATGATATCCTTCTCCAGGTACTGGTCCCTTTTGACAACATGACCATGGTAGGTAAGATGAAGTCTGGCCATTCTCACTTCTAAGAAGCATTTGGGTTGTATTTCTTCTAGGACAGATTTGTTCATTCTTCTGGCAGTCCATGTTTTTTTCAGTATTCTTCATCAATACCACAAAATTCAAAGGCTTCAGTTTTTCTTTGTCTTCTTTATTCATAGCCCAGCTTTCACATGCATATGAGGCAAATAAAAATACCATGACTTGGGTTAGGCACAGCTTAGTCTTCAAAAGGACATCTTAAAATTTTAAAGAGGTCTTATGCAGCAGATGTGCTCAGCACAATACAATGTCTGATTTTTTTTTTTTTTCTTTATTGTGATTTGGGTGAAAATTTACAGAGCAAATTCACTTTCCATACAGCAGTTCACATACACTTTGTCTCATGACATTGACCACAATTTTCAACAATGCAACATTTCCCCTCCCACTTCCTCCCCATAGTTACCTCTTCCTTGTATCCATCCTTCCATGCACTCCTGCTCCCTGAGCTGTCTCCCTGTGCCTAAACAGCCCTTCTTTCTCCCATGATAGTTCTCTCCAAGGAGTGTATCTACATCAGGTAAATGTTCAACTCATATGCCTGTCTTTTGTTTGCCTGGAAACCACAGGTGTAGGTTCAATTCCAGACCTGAAGGGCAGGTAGGGGCCATAATCTCAATGGTTCCACCAGGCTCTTTCGGACCAGCAAACCTGGTCTTCCCCCCTTTTTTTTATCCTCTCCAAATGATTTTGAGTTTTGTTCCACATTGTTTTCCCTCTCTATCCAGGATCTCCTACATAGATCCCCTTCCAAGTGGTTGACAGTGGTAGCCAAGCACCATCTAGTTCTTCTGGTCTCATAGTATGGGCTGCAGATCAGATGGTGTATCAGTCACAAGGACTAATTGTTTCCATGTATTTTTGGTTTTCCTCATTCTTCTTTGCACTGGATGAGGAGAGACCCATCGTTGCATCTAGATGGCAGTTTGCAAGCTTTTAAGATCCCAGTCGCTACTTGTCAAAGTAGGAGGTGGAACAATGCTTTGTGTAGTATGTTATGCCAATTAAGCTTGATGTTCCCTGCAACTATGGTCCCGAGCCCACAGGTTCAACTATTCAGTCCCTCTGGGTAGCTGGTTGTGACCAAGCAGTGACTACTACCTTGCCCCTTGTCAGCTCTACTATACACCTGGGAATTCAGATCATACACATAAACTTATAGGACTACTGTCTGCCAATACATGTTCTTGGGTACACTCCCCACTTCATACACATACTTACTAGTTCAACCTGTCCACCCATCTATCCACCTGTATACCCATGTTTTCCTTCACTGACAATGCAGTACTGTATGGGCAAAAGGGTTTATCTTTGTTGTCTGTACCTCCCAAGTACCTGTCTATAACTTTCTCATCCTCAATGCCACAATATTGATCATTCACATTTGGTAAACTGCCCTTCTCTTCACCCAAATCAATAGTTATCTCTATCTATCTAACAATGTTCCCTACCCTCCCCTCCCAGCCCTGGTAACCAACAAAGAAAATTTCCTTCCACAGATAAACCTTTCCTTGACTTTTACAATAATGGACTAATATAATATTTCTCCTTTTGTGATTGACTTATTTTACTCAGCATAATGTCCTCCAAGTTCATCCACATTATGCGGTGTTTTGCAGATTCTACATTAGTCTTTGGCATTGCATAGTATTCCATTGTGTGTATGTACCATAGTTTGGTTATCCATTCCTCAGCTGATGGACACCTAGGTTGCTTCCATCTTTTGGCTATTGTAAATAATGCTGCAATGAACATAGGTGTGCCTATGTCTGCCCTTGTCATGGCACTCACTTCTTTAGGATATATACCTTGTAATGGAATGGCTGGGTCAAATGGTATTTCTAATTCCAACTTTTGAAGGAATCACCATACTGCTTTCCACAGTAGTTGAACCACCAGCAGTGTATGAGAGTCCCAATCTCTCCACATCCTCGCCAGCATTTGTTATTTTCTCTCTTGTTGAACT
>NW_006925510.1:13431-14239 GCF_000298275.1 Orycteropus afer afer | reverse complement strand
TTGCACCTCAGATGGTCCCTAGCAAGCACGTAAGACCCCGGTGGCTTCTCATCAAAATAGGCTGTTAGAACGATGTTTCTGTATACAATGTTTGGCTAATTTAGCTTGATGTCCCCCAAGCCATAGTTACAAGCTAACAGACCCAGTGATTCACTCCATCAAAATGCTTGGTTGTGGCTAAGATATTATCTTAATTTTGCTCCATGTATCTCTATTACATATATGGACATTTTCATAACAAATCCAAATATGTATATAAGAATATCTCCTGCCAACCTAATATGTTGTTGTTATTTGCCATCAAGTCGGCCCCAACTCATCGCGACCCCTCCTTGGGTTTCAGAGGCAGTATCACTACAGAAGTAGGAATGCCCAACCTTCCTTCCGAGGAGTGGTTGGTGGATTTGAACCGCCAACCTTCTGGTTAGCAGTCAAGTGCCTTAGGCACTATGCTTCCAGAGGTCCTCCAACCTAATATAGTCATGTGTATATTCTGGGTCTCCTTCCCATACTTGATGATCTTGCTTGATTACCTATGTACCCACTCATAGATTAATGTTTGTTATTACTGATAATGCAGTCTTGTGTATGTAATAGTATTTACCTTTGTTGTCTGTACCTCTTGTGCTGTTTGCAATGTCTTACTTTTCCTCAGTGATATTGGCCAAGTCACCCACTTTTGATATACAGCCTGTCCCTTCACCCAAATCAATACTTGACTTTTAATTAGCTAACAAGTTTCCCTACCCTACCCTGTCATCCCTGGTAACCAACAAAGAAAATCTCCCTCCCCGTGTAAACTTTTCCT
>NW_006925510.1:11346-13221 GCF_000298275.1 Orycteropus afer afer | reverse complement strand
GCTGTGAGCATTTCTTCATTTGTTTGGCAAAGCATCCCTTTGTCATTATGATGGTGTAATAAAGTGGAAAACATGTGGCCATGTACCTGTCAGAAGCCACAACAGCAAGAAAGAAAACTTAGGTCCCTGCAAGAGCGATAAGGAAAAATAGCTGCAAGGCACACCAAAAAAAGGAAATGCTTTTCTTCTTGGTAAATAAGTTGTTGAACATCTTGGGAACAATACCTTATGGACAGAAAATATGTAAGTGGCATAAGTTTGCTAAAACATTATACCAGAGTGAGCATAGCTTTTTCTGAATACAAATGGAAGGAAAATGTCTCCATTTCCCACCAAGTTATCTGAAAAATGGCAGTAAAAGCTACAAAGATAGGATAGCATACCTCTGGGAGTTCAGAGAGCCCTATGAGGAGGTACTCTGTGATGGTGGTTTAGCTGTTGACATTCATGTCCTCTCTGTACAGGGCTCTTTCTGGGAGGAATGAAATAGCCAGACACAGGTTAGGCTCAAATCAAAGGAGCCCAGTGATGAGAAATACATGGGAACTAGGGGTGTGTGGTTGATAATGAATTGCACTAGCTCTATTTTAATTAGAGTTTTCAAATATTGCAGTCACTGTGTGCATAATTCTTATTTATCCTCAGTTACTTAACAAGATCCTATTAAAATGTCACCCTCTCAATAAAAATATTGTAGAACTTTAAGCAGAATAAATTTTAGTTTAGTGAATGCTGATAGTGAAGATCACCCTTAATTAGACATTTACATTACTTTCCTTTTAATGCCTCAATGCTAAAAGTTGTGTGCACTATTTCATTACTAAGTACTTTGAAGGTAGAAGGTGTGTATTATTCCTTTGTATAAGGAGCTCTGGTAGCATAGTGGCTAAAGCACTTGACTGCTAACCAGAAGGGTGGTGGTTCAAACCCACCAACCACTCCTCGGAAGGAAGGTGGGGAAATCCTACTTCTGTAGTGATACTGCCTTGGAAACCCAAGGAGGGGTCACTGTGAGTCGGGTCCGACTCGACGACACATAACAACAACAACAACATATATTAATAATTGTTAGTCAGTAAAAGATACAAGACAAAATGTAAATATATAAATGTTGAATGCAGAAAGGATGGAATTTTGTGTTACCTGCTCTGAAAATAATTCTCTATAACTTCAAAATCATAGCTATTTAAACAGTAACACATTTTTTTTTTTATTTCTTACAGTGTTAAATTTTTATTTTATATGGTAAAATTTGTATTTTATACAAAAAAATTTTCTTTTATCAGTATGATATCAATGAAACCTAGTTGATTACATCTGAATGTACCCAAATAAGAAACAGATATACTCACATATATATTCAACCCATCTTTCCCTTAAAATTTACATTTTTTAACATTTGTCCAAGAATACCTAAAAAATATGATATTTCAAAAATTTTATGGGCTTGAATGCATATAACTCATATTTAGTCTTCGTAAATTTTCTAATTACATTTGAATGGAAGATGAAAGCACAGGTGCACACCATGTTCCAGATGACTCTGAAAAAACCTGAGGGTCTGAAAGTCAGTATTTCTGTGGATTTTTTAAGTCAGATTGAAAACTAATTTATTTTCTTTCTTTTTCTCTTTCTTTTTAAGTATCATAAGAGTAGGACCTAAAATTCAAAGAGAATATATGGTTATGATGCAAAATGCAAGACCTCTTTATATGTCTATTTCATTTGTTTTGCATGATGGACACTGGTAAATCATTTCTTGGCTCACATCAATGTGAGATACAAATAATGGAAAGTAAACATAAATACTTGCTTACTCAAATAAAGACAAATTATTTTCTAACACCCTGGAAAGTAGTAAAATCCCACTCTTGT
>NW_006925510.1:9606-10452 GCF_000298275.1 Orycteropus afer afer | reverse complement strand
GAAAACAGGGACACCATGAAAAAACACATAAAAAATTACAGCAACAAATTCAAACTTATCAATAATTACCCTGAATGTTAATGAATTAAATGCACCACTCAAAGATGGAGAGTTGCAGATTGGATAAGAAAACACAACTCATCAATATCCTGCCTACAAGAGACACACCTTAGAGATAAAGACAAAAATAGATTAAAAATCAAAGTTTGGAATAAGTTATATCAAGCAAATGGCAACTGTAAGAGAACAGGAGTGGCAATATTAATTTCTGATCAAATTGACTTTAAGACAAAAACCACCATACGAGACAAAAAGGACTTTATATAATGATTAAAGGATTGATTGAACATGAAGATATAACCACAATAAATATCTATTGACCCAATGAAAGAACCCTAAAATATATAAATCAGACTTTAAAAGAGTTGAAAAGCCAAATAGATGACTCCACAGTCATAATGGGAGACTTTAATACACCACTCTATTTGAAAGATAGAACAACTGGAAAGAAACTCAACAAAGATGCAGAAGAGCTAAAAAGCACAATCCACCAACTTGGACTTACAGACATCTATAGAGCACCTCACCCAACAGCAGCACAATATACATTCTTCTCCAGTGTACATGGAAATTTTTCTGTGATAGACAATATGTTAGGCTATAAAGCAAGCTTTAATAAATTTAAAAACATCAAAGTACTGCAAAGCATCTTCTCAGATCATAATGCTATCAAATTAGAAATCAACAACAGGAAGATCAACAGGAAAAGAGTAAACACATGGAAACTGAAAAACAAACACCCTCCTTGAAAAAGACTGGGTAAGAGAAGAAATCAAAATTGAAATT
>NW_006925510.1:7636-9506 GCF_000298275.1 Orycteropus afer afer | reverse complement strand
TCAATTGTAGAACCAAGCAATGTGAATTCTTTGACAATCTCAATCTTTTCTACATATATGGTGATGCTGCTTATAGGTCAATTTGTGAGGATTTTTGTCTTTTTTATATTGAGATGCAATCCATACTGCAGACTGGATTCTCCAAAATTCATCAGTAAGTGCTTCAAATCATTCTCACTTTCGGCAAGCAATGTTGTGTCATCAGCATGTCAAACATTGTAAATGATCTTGATGCCATGATTTTCTTCATATATCCCAGCTTCTCGCATTATTTGTTCAGCATATAATTGAATAAGTATGGGGAAAGGATACAACCCTGATGAATTCTGTTTTTGATTTTAAACATGCAGTGTTCCTTTGTTCTGTTCAAACAACAGTGTCCTGGTCAGCGTACAGACAGGCTCCTCATGAGTACAATTAAGTGTTCAGGAATTTCCATTCTTCTCAATGTCATTCACAATTTGTTATGATCCACACAATCAAATGTGTTTGCATAGACAATAAAAAACAAGTGAACATCTTCCTGGTATTCTTTGCCTTGAGCCAAAATCCATCTGACATCAGCTATGATATCCCTCGATCTGCACCCTCTTCTAAATCCAGCTTGCACCCTCTGGAAGTTCTCTGTCAATATACTGCTGTAACCATTTTTGAATTATCTTCAGTAAGATCTTACTTGCATGTGATATAAATGATATTGTTTGATAATTTCTACATTCTGTGGGATCACCTTTCTTTGGAAGGGGTACAAATATGGATGTCTTGTAGTCTGTTGGCCAGGTAGCTGTCTTCAAAATCTCTTGGCGTAACCAACTGAGTGCCTCCAGTGGGGCATCCATTGGTTGAAATATCTCAGTGGGTATTCCGTTAATTCCTGGAGACTTGTTCTTTGCCAATTCCTTCAATATAGTTTCAAATTTCTCCTTCAATACCATTGGTTCTAGATCATATGCCACCTTCTGAAATGGATGAAGACTGACCAGTTCTTTTTGGTACAGTGACTCTCTGTATTCCCTCCATCTTCTTTTGATGTTTTCTGCATTATTCATGACTCCTCGCCCTGTCCCGGTCCCCCTTCCCTTTTTTACTACACCCATTATGGCAACTCAATCTTTTCTGCCTCCTTCTTGTGAAAAAAATAAATAAATAAAATAAAAACAACAACCCGTCATCACTTTGTTATCTGGAACAAGAATTATTAGAAATGACTTCCCTTTTTCTTTTGCTACATGCAGAGAATTTATCCCCTCACTTTTCAGATCACTACTTCACTACAAATACCTGTGGTTGCTCAGTGATATCATGTTGCTCAACAACTCACTGAGTTTGCAGCTGTCATTCTAATCATCCAGGTACAGACATTCTGCCCCAATAACCTACCTTCTCTCTTCACTCTTGAGACCTCTAGATGAATAGCACATTTGACCTGTGTTAGCTGCTTCTCTTACTGCTTCAAGCCTCACTAGTTGTGTGAGTAGAGGAGACATTTGCTGCTTTGTACAGTGGTATTCCTCCCTCAAATGATAATGGGCTTATCCATTATTTTACTTATTGAATAGATATTTGTTGTGGTGGTGGTGGTTTTGCAAAGAGTCCATCGAGTCAATTCTTATTCATAAAGACCGCATATGACCCCAGATATATACTGAGAACTTAATGCCCAAGCATTTGACTGCTAACTTGAAGGCTGGTGGTTCAACCCAATAGCCACTCCTCAGAAGGAAGGTTGGGCAATCTACTTCTGTAGTGATACCCCCTCAGAAACCCAAGTAGTGGTCACTGTGAGTTGGGTTCCACTCGACAATAGTGAGTTTGGTTTGGTAATAAGTGTGAAAGCTCTTTTAGTGCCAAAAATTTTACATTCATCTTA
>NW_006925510.1:3808-6529 GCF_000298275.1 Orycteropus afer afer | reverse complement strand
CTTGCAGTTGACCTGGCTGCAAATCATGACAGTGAATCACACTGTGAAGAGGAAGTGCTATACAGAAGCCACAATGGGCCTTGTGCTTCTAAGATGGTATCACTATGGAAGTGGATTATTCAACCTTCCTTCAAAGGAGTGGCTGGTGGGTTTGAACCACGAGCCTTCTGGTTAGCAGTCAAATGCTATCAGCACTATGCTACCAGAATAACTATGTATAAATACAAATAAGTGAGTGCAGACACATATGTTTACTAATATAGATAGATAGATAGATAGATAGATAGATGCCCTTTGTTGTTAGGTGCTATCAAGTCATCTCTGACTCATAGAAACCCTATCTATATACAGAAGAATGATACACTCCATGATCCTGTGCCACCTCCAGTATTCTTGCTATACCAGAGCCCATCATTGTAGCCACTGTGTCAATCTATCTTGTAAAAGGCCTTCACCTTTTTCCCTGAACCTCCACTTTATCAAGCATGATATCCTTCTCCAGGGAATGGTCCATTCTTACAACATGACCAAAGTAGGTGAGATGAAATGTGGCCATTCTAACTTCCAAGGAGCATTCCTGCTGCACTTCCTCCATTACAGATTTGTTAGTTCTTTTAGCAGTCTATGGTATTTTCAGCATTCTTTGGCAACACCGCAACTTAATTGTATCAACTCTTCTTCAGTCTTCTTTATTCATTCTCCAGCTCTCACATGCATGGGAGGCAATGGAAAATACCATGGCTTGTGCCAGGAACACCTTAGACTTCAAGGAGCTATTTTTGCTCTTCAGCACTTGAAAGAGGTTTTTTGCAGCCAATTTCCCCAGTTCTATACTTCATCTGATATCTTGACTGTGGCTTCCATTGGTGTTGATTGTAGAAACAATATCAAGTTTGACAACTTCAATCTTTTCTCCATTTCATGATACTGCTTATTGGTCTAGTTGTGAGGATTTTTTTGTTTTCTTTATATTCAAGTGTAATCCATACTGCAGACTGTATTCTTCAATCTTCATCAGCAAGTGCTACAAGTCATCCTCACTTTCAGCAAGCAAAGTTGTGTAGTCTGTAAATCGCACGTTGTTAATCAGTCTTCCTCCAATCCTGATTCCACTTTCTTCTTCATGTAGTCCAGCTTTTCAGATTATTTGTTCAGCATACAAACTGAATAAGTATGGTTGAAAGGATATAACCCTGACACACTCCCTTCTTGATTTTAAACCATGCAGTGTCCCCTTATTCTGTTGGAACAACAGCCTCCTGATCTATGAACAGTTTCCTCATGAGTGCAGTTAAATGGTCTGGAATTCTCATTCTTTTCAATGTTGTCAGTAACCTGTTATAACTGCCACAATGAGTGCTTTTGGATAGTCAATAAAACACAAGTATACATCTTTCTGGTATTCTTTGCTTTCAGACAAGATCCATCTGACATCAGCAAAAAATATCCCTCATTTCATGATCTTTAAGTACATGACAATGCTAATTTTCTAGGATTGAAGGTTTAGGATCATACTCTTTTTTTTTTCTTCCTTTCTTTCTTTTTTGATAATTGTGAGGTGGGTGAAAGTTTACAGAGCTACTTCACTTTCCATACAGCAGTTCACATACACGTGGTCTCATGATATTGTCTACAATTTCCCCCAATGCAACAGCTTCCCTCCCATTTCCTCCTGATAGTTACTTCTCCCCTGTGTCCATCCTTCCATGCACTGCTGCCCCCTGAAGTGTTTTCCTGTGCATAAACAGTCCTTCTTTCTCCCATGATTGTTCTCTCCAAGGAGTGGATCTACCTCAGGTAAATTTTCTACTCCTATGACTGTCTTTTGTTTGGCTGCAAGTCACAGGTGTGAGTTCAATTCCAGACCTGAAGAACATTTAGGGACCATAGTCTCAGTGGTTCCGCCAGGATCTATCAGACCAGCAAACCTCTTCCCTTTTTTTTTTTGCCCAAATGATTTTGAGTTTTGTTCCACATTGTTCTCCCTCTCTATCCAGGATCTCCTACATAGATCCCCCTCTGAGTGGCTGACAGTGGTAGCCAGGCACCATCTAGTTCTTCTGGTCTCATAGTCGTATAGGCTGCAGATCAGATGGTGTACCAGTCGCTAGGACTGATTGTTTCCATGAATTTTGGTTTTCTTCTTTCTTCTTTGCTCTTGATGAGGAGAGACCCATCGTTGCATCTAGATGGCAGCTTGCTAGCTTCTAAGATTCCTGTCGCTACTCACCAAAGTAGGAGGTGGAACAATGATTTCTGTAGTATGTTATGCCAATTGAGCTTGATGTCCCCTGTGACTATGGTCTCGAGCCCAGATGTTCAACTTCTTGGTTCATCTGGATAGCTGTCTGTGACCAAGAAGTGGCTACAACCTTGTCCCTTGTCAGCTCGACTATAAACCTGGGAATTCACATCATACAAATACACTTATAGGACCATTGTCTGACAATCCTATACAAGGTTAGGACCATACTTTTATGGTCCACTGGAATACCTTAGTTCAGAAAAAAAAATCATGATCTGCATCTGAGGGAATTCAGTAGTATATGAAGTCTTAAAAACTTGTGAATGGCCATTTAAGCCACAACTCCAGGTGTTGACTCACCAAAGGCAAAACAATAAGAACCTAACCAAAAGTGCAGAGAAGCTACAAGTCTATAATAACCACAATTTCATCCATACTGGGACTTGAAGAACTAGATGGTGCCCACTAGTGAAAGT
>NW_006925510.1:607-1215 GCF_000298275.1 Orycteropus afer afer | reverse complement strand
GGAGGACTGTGCACGGTGGCTGGGGAACAAAAGGAGAAGGTGAAGAGAAAGATGGGCTGAGCTATGGACTTTTGCTGGTCCGGAAGTGCTGCCATTTTGAAGGTTGAAAAAGCAGCTTGACTATTTTGGATATTTAAAGAGACAGTGCTCTCGCAGATTCCTGGGGCTTAAGAACAAGTTCTGCTTTCCAGCAACCCCAAGGACACTCTGGACATGCAAGACTGACAAGGTAAGACGTTCCTCTTGTTACTTTTATACCCCACACCCGCTTGGAGAACAGAGGTGAGGCCATCCCTCACACTCCCACCTACCTTCTGGGCCCACAGGAAATCCATAACAGTCTTTGTGCTCAGACGGAGCATGAATGCCCTGCCCTGTCCTCACCGATTTTTTTTTTTCTCTTTTTTTATTTTTATTTTTTTCTTTTCACTTTCTTTTTTCTGGTTATTAGTTTGCTTGTATTTGTCTGTTTTACAGCAACTGATATTATTAATATTTTTATCCTTTTCATTATTATTGTTAATCTTCCCCTTCCCAGGTCCTAGCTTTGAGCATTTTTTTTCCTTTTCCCAGTGCCTGGTTGAATTTTTTTTTTTTTCTTTTCCCTT
>NW_006925510.1:0-507 GCF_000298275.1 Orycteropus afer afer | reverse complement strand
TGCCTTTTTTCTTTTTTTTGGTTGCTGTTCCTGTGTGATTACATGGTGTGTTTTTCATCTATGGGCTTTTGGTTTTTTGATGATTATTCAATTGTAATTTGTGTCTAACTGAGTGAGAGAGAACAGTTCCCATAAGACACAACTACACCCACACCTCCTGCAACTTCACTTACTGAGTGAGACCCACTACCTCCTTTTCCACCAATGGGCCAAAAATAAAAAAAAAAAAACACCAAGAAGAGCCTGAATCACCCTTGGTTGCTCTTTACAAATAGTTAACAAAGATCTAAATACAACAATGCTATGAGGCCTTGGAGACAACAGACCATCACAGTGCAAACAAAGAAGCAGGATAAAGTGGTAGAAACAAGGGCACAGGGTAGAGATCCAGAGCACATCCCCAAGGAAGAAGCAGCATTGGAACTCTCTGAAAAGGAATTCAAAAGAATTATTTTTAGGTATCTTCAAAAGACTGAGAGAAAGACCAAAGAAAACACAGAAAAAACC
>NW_006925509.1:10013-11128 GCF_000298275.1 Orycteropus afer afer | reverse complement strand
CTTGCATGGTTTCTGCTGAGAAACCTGAGCTTAGTCTTTTTGGTTGTCCCTTGTAGGGAATTTTTGTTTTTCCCATGCTGCTTTCAGCATTCTTTCTTTGTCATTGGTTTTGATGAGTTTGCTGATGATATATCTTGGTGATTTTATTTTAGGATCTCTCCATTTGGGGTTTTTTGGAGTTCTTGAATGGATATATTCTCATCTTTCATCATACAAGGGAAATTCTCTTCCAACAAATATTCAACAATTTTCTCTGTTTATTTGTCTCTTCCTGTTCTGGAATTCCAATGACATGTAGGTTATTCTTTTTGATGGTATCCCACATGAACCTTAGGCTTTCTTCATTTTGTTTTGGTCTTTTTTTCTGATTGATCCTTTTCCAAGGAGGTATTAGGGTATTTATCTTCAAACTCATTAATTCTGTCTTCCATTGATTCAATTCTACTCCTTTGCCCATTCAACATGTTATGTATTTTTGAAAATTTAGTATTAATCTTCTGGATTTCTACCTGTAGAATTTGTATCATTTCTAATTTTTCATATATTTTGTCATTGTATTCTTGTGTTGTCTTTCAAATTTTTCCTAAGGTTTTCTCTGTATTTTTCTCAATTTTATCATTGTTTTCCTTGATGGGTCTCTCAATCTGTTGAAGGTATCTAAATATAATTCTTTTGAATTTCTTATCAAGGAGTTCCAAAGCTGCTTCTTTCTCAGGGATGTCTTTTGGATCTGTATCCTGGTCTCTTGTTTCTCTTGCTTTATCTTGTTCATTTGTGTGGACTGTGATGTTCTGTTGTCTGTGAGATATTGTGATGTTATTGTGTTGATATTTAAGTGTTGATTGTATTTTGGAGTGACTTGCCCATGGCTTTTGTTTTCTGTAGATGTTGTCTATGTAAGCAGGTACTGTGCTCCTCTATTCATTAGTTGTCAGCACTTATACACTCACCACCTGTCTCCTTTCCCATTGTCAGCTTCCCTTATGTCCCTGCTATCCTTAGCAAATGGAGCCCATTCTTAGGTCCTTAGAATCCAAATAAGAATGCTGTCATTTTAAATATCCAAAATGGCCACCACTTGTAAGCAATCAAAATGGCTGCACCCTTTCTATAGC
>NW_006925509.1:7848-8878 GCF_000298275.1 Orycteropus afer afer | reverse complement strand
TGATGATCAAGGAACAGGATAAACCTGGCATTCTTGTCTGTCTGAATCTTGAAAGTTAAGTCTGTTGAGTGGAAAATCTTTACTGTGAGGGAAGGTGTAAATGAGTGTGTGTGTACTTCTATTTCAGTAGATAATAAAAAGATTAAATCTGAAAGTGGTTTCATTCTACAAGATATGGCATTTCACATTGAACTGTATTTTATAATATTTTTAGGTGGAATTTGATTACTGTGAACAATTGACTATTGATTCATGTTTCTCAGAGTTCAGCAGGGCTGGGAGAAAAGTCTCAGCCAATTGCAAATCCTTGGAAAGTATTTTCAAGAAGCATGGCTTACAACCAAAAGTACTGGGAATTTAAGCAAAATCTTAAAGGTTTTGCCCTATGTTCTCTCAGTGATATAAAATTACTCCTCCAAGCTCAACTTTCCAGGGTAAGTATACCTCACTGATCCAACATTGAATAGCAAAACTATATAAAACCCATTCAATATGATCCTGGTATTTTCAATAATAACACCTAAGCTGGAAAACTAACATTGAAGCCAGATACCTTATCATATTTTAAACCACTTGAATACTACCTTAGTTTTTCATGTTCTTATTTACCTTAAATGATCACCCCAAATGAAAATGTTAAACATATGTAGAAGAAACTACAAGTCATAAAATTGAAGTAAAACAGACCTGTGGTCAAATCCTAAAGCAAAAGACCTTGGAAAAATTTCATCACCCATAAGAATGTCAGTAGTAAAATAGGGATAATCTTGTAAACTTATTGTGAGGTCTAAATGAGATTGCAAGTGGAAAAGAGTTGTTGAGCACTTACTGCGTATCAATTCTCTATATCTTACTCTGAGCATTTGGTAAGTACTTTCTGAGTATTAATTTGATAATTCTTACAACAAACATATGAGTTTAAAACTATTCAGCATTCCCATTGATAGAAAACTACTGTTTGGAAGGGACCTGAATGCAAGACAGGTTAGATAACTTATATAAATGGTAATTTAAGTATTGTAATATACTA
>NW_006925509.1:2721-3961 GCF_000298275.1 Orycteropus afer afer | reverse complement strand
TAAAATAGAAAGAGAGATCATTATTTGAACATCTCTATTAAGAAATCCAAAGTACTAAGAAAGGAACCACAATATGTCATTAATGAGATATCAAAACAAGCATAGAATAAGATATAGATGAACCAAGAAAAGAAATTTGTTCTAGTGTCACATAATCCAACTTGCTTGAAAGCTGAGACTAAAATTACATCACCAGTGATAATTGTTTGTCCTTTTTTTTTGCTCTCTTGATAAAAATGTGACATTTTTCTATTTTATTGTAGAATTAATTAAATCATGAATTAAATTTTGAATCTTTATGTTTGATTCTGTATTGTTTTCGTGACTTTTATCATCTTTCTGACTATTGTAGTGCCTTTTAAATTCTGTAATTTGTTTCTATTTGAGGTATGTAGACCTTGGCTTTTCTTAGTCCACCCACTTCCCTTAGCTTATGTGATGGGTGTTAGCAGTAAATTGTTCCTTCTCCTCACATGCTCCATCATTTATTATCAATTGTCATTATTACCTCAACCAGATAGCTAAAGGTCAACTTCAACTCCTCCTTCTGTTGACTATGTTTCTTGAAAGGCCTTTCCAAATATATGTAATGACCTATTGTATTGGATATAGATTACATTCTTTATAGTAAAAAGAATATTAACTCAATTTGGCCCAGATTTATATTTTCATTTGTAGCACTCACTATTCTGATCAAACTACTTTAGTCTACTTACTGTTCTAAAAATACATCTTGTCTTTGATGTATCTAGGTCATGGCTATTTTGTCTGGTCAGAATAACCTTATGACTGGTATCTCTCATTCACAACTCTGCTCAATCTCCTAGATCCAGTTATAACATCATTGCAAAGTGTACCAGTCAGAATAACTCTTCTTTCTATGGTAATGCCATATTATGACTCTTGGATAGCCTGGGGAATTATAGTGTTGTTGTTGTTGTTAGGTGCCATCGAGTCATTTCCAACTCATAACGACCCCATGTACAACAGAACGAAACACTGCCAGATCCCGTGCCAGATCCAGGATACTTGCTATACCTGAACCCATCATCGCAGCCACCGTGTCAATCCATCTTGTTGAAGGATTCCCCCTCTTTCATCAATCCTCCACCCTACCAAGCATGACATCCTTCTCCAGAGAATGGTCCCTTCTGACAACATAACCAAAATAGGTGAGACAAAGTCTGGCCATTCACACTTCCAAGGAGCATTTCAGCTGCACTTCCTCCAGGACATATCT
>NW_006925509.1:0-519 GCF_000298275.1 Orycteropus afer afer | reverse complement strand
AGCAAATTCACTTTCCATACAGCAGTTCACACACACTTTGTCTCATGACATTAACCAGAGTTTACCACAATGGAACAGCTCCCCTTCCACCTCCTCCCCACAGTTACCTCTAACCAGGGTCCATCCCTCCATGGGATCCTGCCCCCTGAGCTGTCTCCCTGTGCATAAGCAGTCCTTCTTTCTCCCATGATTGTTCTCTCCTAGGAGTGTATGTACTTGAGGAAAATGTTCAACTCATACGCCTGTCTTTTGTTTGGCTGGAAACCACAGGTGTGTGTTCAATTCCAGACCCGAAGGGCAGCTATCATCCATAGTCTCAGTGGTTCCACCAGGCACTATCAGACCAGCAAACCTGGTCCCCCCCTTTTTTCTTTCCCTGCAAATGATTATGAGTTTTGTTCCGCATTGTTCTCCCTCTCTACCAAGAATATTATACATAGATTACCTTCCAAGTGGATGACAGTGGTAGCCGGGCACCATCTAATTCTTCTGGTCCCATAGTTGTAGGCTGCAGATCGG
>NW_006925508.1:10600-11236 GCF_000298275.1 Orycteropus afer afer | reverse complement strand
CCATCATATTTGAGGGACAATTTTGCTGGGTACATAATTCTTGGTTGGAAATTTTTCTCTTTCAGGGTTTTATATATACCATCCCACTGTCTTTTCGCCTGCGTGGTTTCTGTCAAGAGATCTGAGCTGAGTCTTATTGGTTGCCCCTTGTAAGTAACTTTTCATTTTTCCCTTGCTGCTCTCATGATTCTTTCTTTGTCTTTGGTTTTGGTGAGTTTGATGATGATATGTCTTGGTGTTTTTATTTTGGGGTCTATCCTGTTTGGGATTCGTTGGACTTCCTGAATGGATATAGTCTCATCTTTCATCATATTAGGGAAATTCTCCTCCAACAGATGTTGGACAATTTTCTCAGCGGTTTCATTTTTCTCTTCCTGTTCTGGAATTGCAGTGACACATGGGTTATTCCTTTTGATGGTATTCCCCCATGATCCTTAGGCTTTCTTCATTTTGTTTTGATCTTTTCTTTGATTGATCCCTTTCCAAAGAAATATTCAGGTATTTGTCTTCAATCTCATTAATTCTGTATTCCATCGCATCCATTCTACTCCTTTGTCCTTCCAATGTGTTATCTATTTCTGACAATTTAGTATTAATCTTCTGGATTTCTATCTGTAGATTTAGAATCATTTCTAT
>NW_006925508.1:7425-10110 GCF_000298275.1 Orycteropus afer afer | reverse complement strand
ACTGTTTTTGTCCAGATTTTTCCACTAGTTGGTGCCTAATCCTCTTCTGCGTAGTTCCTTTCAAAGCTCAGGGTTCCAGGATTATCTTCTGTATCTCTGTCAATTGTTTTTTCTTTTCTTTGTTGAAGAGGGTCTGTGTTGCTTGTCTACCTATTCCTCCATAGTACCGGAAGTCTGGTTGTAATCTTTTATGGAAATAGATTGCCAGGCCTTTCTTTTATGGTGCCACTGGGTGGGTTTGAACTGCTAACCTTTAGATTAGTAGAAAAGCACAAATTGTTTGTGTCACCAGGGGCCTCTAAACAATCCAATAGCACCTTTGAAATCCCTGGCCCACATCTTCATTGCAGGTCAAGGATCTGAGTCTTACTTATTATATATTATGGCAAATAACATAAAAATTTGCTACTGGTACTTCCTCATGGCAATCTACTTCTGTAGTGATACTGCCTCAGAAACCCAAGGACGGGTCGCTATAGTCGGGTCTGACTCGACGGCACATAACAACAGCAACAACTTCCTCTCTGACATGAATTGTTAATATTGCTAATCGATCCATGTATGTTTTGCTTAGATATGGCCTCAGAATCATTGTCAACACAGCATCCAGGTCTCTATTACCACCTAGTAGGTGTTGGCATGTATGATTAAACCTATTTGCCATATTTCATCTACTTTTAAGGCCACTTAGAAAGTATTTTAGTTTATTAATCAATTATTTCTATATAAAGGCCTTGTCCAAACCAAAAACTAAACCTGCTGCCACTGAGTTGATTCTTATGGTGACCCCATGTCACACAGAGTAGAACAGCCCCATTTGGTTTTCTTAATGGAAACCAATCACCAGGGCTTTCTTGCATGGTGCTCCTGAGTGGGCTTAAGCTTCCAACCTTTAGGTTAGTAGTTGAGCATGAACTATTTGTGCTATCCAGGTACCTAAAGGCCTTTAGCCATATTTAATTCTTCAGCATGGGAATAGATAGTTTCTTAGGTGAGATAGGAAAACAGCTTCCGATTTTGAGTCATGACTTTCTAAGTTCATGGTTACTAAAATGTGCTTTCTCTAGGACAACCTCGTGGAAGAATGCTCTTTTTTTTTTTTTCAGATTAGCTTAATAAAAAGAAAATGGTAGGAAATTAGTTTCTCTAGGACACTTTTGTACCAGATCATTATTATTAGTGAGAGTTTAGGTTTTGAGCGTGTATTTTAAATCTTTAAATTATAACCATTCAGATAATTGTATTGGATTATTTTAGTTTTATCAGAGAAAGCAAAATGAGTAATGCTTTAGAAACTATTCATGCTTCAGAGTAACTTTGGATTTTAAGTAACTAAAAGCATGAACTGTATCTGAGTCACTTTGCTTTAACTTGATTTATTTGATTGCCTTGAGAAGAACACATTTGTGTCCTGGAGATGGCTCCCTCCCACCCGGATTTCACGGAGGTGGAGCACTTTGGAGATGCACAGTGATTATTTTTGGTTTCATCCATCAAAAGGAATAGAATTAGATAAAAAGCATTAGCTTCCTTTAAGAAACTGAAATTTCAAGCAATCTCCAAAGACGACTACTTCTTAGCCAAGAATGTTGGTAGAGTTTATTTGATTGCAAAATTATTTGGAATGGTTGTTTTGAAAGTTATCTCTTTGCCAAAGGTACAATTAAATCGTATTTAATGAGTAGGGAATAATACTAAGTACCATGCGGAGTATAGACAAGTATTATTTACAGTTCCTGCATTCAATGTTTTATAGCCTAGCTGGAAAGACATAATGTGAAGATGCAACAAACATGCACAACAATAAATGTTCAATGTCAAATATGCATGACTAATGATAAGAGATGTAGGACCTCAAGTATTCCCTGGGTAATGCAAATAGATGCATGTGCTAAGTGCTAACAGAAAAGTTAGAGGTTTAAGCTGACCCAAAGGTGGCTTGGAAGAAAGGCCTGGCTATCTACTTGAAAAGACTAGCCATTGAAAACCCTATTGGAGAGTTCTGGTAAGATGGTGAAATAGACAAACTATACAGACCCTCTTCAACAAAGAAAAGGGGAACCAATTAACACAGATGCAGAAGATAATCCTGGAGCCCTGATCTTTGAAAGGAAGGATATAGAGGTGGACTAAACTCCAACTAGTAGAAGAACCTGCATGGAAACACAGAAAAAAGAGACATACAGAGCTGCAGTTTGTCAACGATCCTGACGGCAGAGACAGCTTGGATATTGCCAAGTGGTGTTAGGACCTAAGAATTAACCTAAAAATTGGCCCTACTAGCCAGGGGCTGCACGGAGGACTACACTGGTGGCTGCTGAATAAAAGGGGAAGCAGTGAAGAGGAAGACAGGCTGAGATATGGACTTTTGTTTATCTGGAGGGCGCAGCCATTTTGAATGTTTAAAAGTTGTTTGACATTTTGGCTATTCAAAGCAACAGTGTTCTCCCAGATTCCAGGGACCTAAGAATAGGCTCCACATGCTGGGTACCACAAGGACATTCAGGACACGAATGAC
Source organism: Orycteropus afer afer (assembly GCF_000298275.1). NCBI lineage: Eukaryota > Metazoa > Chordata > Mammalia > Tubulidentata > Orycteropodidae > Orycteropus > Orycteropus afer. The sequence continues at coordinate 7,592 of NW_006925508.1, read as the reverse complement.
TGGAAAGGTGTATTCCCCTTGTTACTCTTGTACCCCACACCCTCTTGGTGAATGGAGGTGCAACCACCCCTCACTCCCAACCCATCTTCTGGGTCAGCAGGAATTCCATCCCAGTCTGTGTACTCTGACAGAGCCTGGGTGCCCTGTCCAATTTTTTTTCCTTTTTT
>NW_006925508.1:3830-5009 GCF_000298275.1 Orycteropus afer afer | reverse complement strand
GGAAGTCCTAGCTAGGGCCATAAGGCAAGAAAGAGAAATCAAAGGCATCCAAATTGGTAAGGAAGAAGTCAAACTATCCCTATTTGCTGCTGATATGATCCTATACCTAGAAAACCCAAGAGACTCAGTCAAAAATCTACTGGAACTAATTGAGAGATTTAGCACAGGGGCAGGATAGAAGATGATACAAGATCAACATCCAAAAATCAGTTGGATTCCTCTACATCAGCAAAGAGATTGCTGAAAAAGAAATAAGGAAATCAATACCATTTACAATACCTACCAAAAACAAAAAAACTTGGGAATAAATATTACCAGGGACACAAAAGACCTGTAGAGAGAAAACTATCTATTTCAAGAAACCATAAGAGGGCTATATAAATGGAGGAACATCATACACAAAAACTAACTCCAGATGCATCAAAGACTTAAATGTGAAACCTAAAACTATAAAGTTCTCAAATTATAAAGTTCCTCAAGGAAAACCTAGGGGCAAATTAAGGGGCCCTAATTTATGGCATAAATAGAGTATCAAGCATAACCCAAAATGCACAAACAGCAGAAGATAAAGTAGATGAATGGGACCATCTAAATATTAAATTTTTATGTGTTTAGAAAGACTTTTCCCAAAAGAGTCAAAAGAGAACCTACAGATCGGGAAAAAATATTTGTCCATGACAAGGGACTTATATCTAGAATTAATAGAAAACTCCAACACCTCAACTACAAAAAGACAAATAATCCCATTTAAAAATGGGCAGAGGACCTGAATATACACTTCACCAAAGAGGATATTCAGGCAGCCAAGAAACATATGAAGAAATGCTCATGATCATCAGCCATTGTTGTTATGTGCCCTCGAGTCGGACCTGACTCATAGCGGCCCCTCCTTGGGTTTCCGAGGCAGTATCACTACGGAACTAGATTGCCCCATCTTCCGTCTGAGGAGTTGCTGGTGGGTTTGAACTGCCAGCCCTCTGGTTAGCAGTCCAGTGCCTTAGGCACTATGCTACCAGAGCTCCCCATCAGCCATTAGAGAGATGCAAATCAAAACCAACAATGAGATACCGTCTTGCCCCAGCACTAGTAGCAAAGTTCAACAAGACAGAAAATAACAAATGCTGGTGAGGATGTGGAGAGATTGGGACTCTCATACACTGCTGGTGGAACTGTCAAATG
>NW_006925508.1:0-2726 GCF_000298275.1 Orycteropus afer afer | reverse complement strand
ATGGATCTCTCCTCATCTAGAAAGGAGAATGAAGAAAACCAAAGATTAATTGAAACAATTAGTCCAAGCGATTGGTACACCATGTGATCCTCAGTCTATACGACTGTGAGACCAGAAGAACTAGAAGGTGCCTGGCTACCACTGTCAACCACTTGGAGGAGGATCCATGTAGCAGATCTTGGATAGAGTGAGAGAACAATGTGGAACAAAACTCAAAATCATTGAAAAAAAAGGGAGGGGACCAGGTTAGCTGGTCTGATGGAGCCTAGTGGAACCCCTGAGACTATGGCCCCTATCTGCCCTTCAGGTCTGGAATTGAACCCATACATGTGGCTTCCAGCCAAACAAAAGACAGGCATATGAGGTGAACATTTATAATAGGTAGATACACTCCTTGGAGAGATCAATCATGGGAGAATAGAAGGGCTGTGTATGCACAGGGAGACAGCTCAGGGGGCAGGAGTGATACAAGGAAGTGGTAACTATGGGGAGGAAGTAGGAGGGGAGGTGTTGCGTTGTGGTAAACTCCAGTCAATGTAATAATACAAAGTGTATGTTTGGAAAGTGAGCTGCTATATGGAAAGTGAATTTGCCCTGTAAACTTTCACCCAAATCACAATAAAAATTAAAACAAAATTTAAAAAATCCTTTTGGAGCAGTTTTACTCTGACACACATGGAACTCTATGAGTTGGTGTCAACTTACTTGATGCCAACTGGTTATAGGATTTCGAAAAGCAGAACCTTCGTGGTTTGAGTGGGTAGATGCTGCATGCATAGTGATGAAGAGCTGGAGTCAGAGGGGTCTGAGGTTGCTTCTCTGTGTTTCCTCCTAAGAGCTGTGAGAGCTAGGGTAAGTTACTTAACCACTCTGGGCCTTGCATTTCCCCTTCTGTAAAGAAGGACAATAGAAATACCTATCCCATGAAGCAATTATGAGGATTAAATGAGTTAATACAAATACATCATTATATGTATTGACTCATTTATCAGTGTCTGGAACATGGAAAGCAGTCGATAAATCATTATCATTGTGGAGGAATACAACTCTCTCGAGTTGGTTTGTGAAATGCTAACTTCACCTTTGTAAAGTAGTTGAAGGATTTGCTATAATCCAACAGTTTCGAGAAAGCTATAGCTCATTGTTCTCCTTTTCTTTTCCTCTTATTTTTTTTCCTACTGCACTTCTTAGATATTCTTTGTCCAATTTGCCTTCTTCTCGGACTTTGATCCGCAGGCTGGCTGCTTCCTGTATTGTCCCTCTGCTCTTTGTAGGCTTTCAGAGGCCTGGAGCCAGGGTCAGCTCTAGTGTTCTCTGAGGAGTCTATGCAGATATAGATACTTAGAGACTCAAAGTCATCAAGAAATACTACCAGGGAACCCCGAGACTGTGGCCTTTAGCTACCCTTCAAACCTTGTACTGAACCCATTTCTAGAGATCACCTTTCAGCCAAACAACAGACAGGCCTATAAAGTGAAAAATAACACCTGTGAGCAACATAATCCTTAGAGCAATCAACCATATGGCACCCAAAGGGCAACATTTGCCCAAAAACAAAGCTCAGGAAGCAGGAAGGGGCAGGAAAGATGGGCGAAGGGAAAAGTGGACCCCATGGAGGAAGCGGGAAGAGTGCTGTTGAATTGAGGGAATTGCAATCTTGGTCATGAAACAAAATGTGTATGAATTATTGAACAGGGAACTAATTTGCTCTGTAAACTTTCACCCAAACCACAATAACATGTTGAAATAATAGTAGTAATAATAATAATAATAATAATAATAGTTATGTGAGATAAGTCAGAACTGACTTATGACAGAGTCATTGGAATGGAACTCTGTCATAAATTGAAGATTACTTATAAAATAAATAAATAAATACCACCAGGATTTCAAAAGTTCATTAAGCAAATACACCAGCAATGACCTGGCATATTTAAAATTTAGAAGATCTTTCCAGCCCATTTTTCACAGTGATGCCCAACTTGGAATTTCTTTTCATTATTTTTCTTCCTGTATATATAAATTCTCACAGTGCTTTTTTCATTGGTACGGTTCCTTTCATTAAAGATAACCCCTAAATAGATTTCTAATTGAATTCATTAATGCTACATCATAATAGTATTCCACGATAATGTTGTTTTCCTATTGTTGGTCAATTAAATTGCTTTCTGGGTTTTTCATCATAAACAAAGCTACAATGACAGCTTTGTGGTTATATCTTTGTCCAAATATCAGATTATTGCCTTAGGATACACTCCTGGAAGCAGAGTTAACTGGACTGAAGTGTGTGAACATTTTTAAGGCTTTTGATATGCATTGCCCAGTCGCTATCCAGAAAGTTGAACCAATTTGCAGTTCCTTACCAGCCCTGAATAATATCTACCCCGCTTTATTTTGTCACCTGTTGCTATTTTAATAGGTGAAAATGGTATCTTATTGTCATTTAACATTATAAAATTTATCTTTGATTACTAGTGAGACTAACATTAAAATACCTTCTGGTGATGTATTGGAATCCTTACCAAATTGTCGTGTAGAATCCTTCAAGAAAAAAAAAAAATTGTGTTTGGGTTTTTTTTTTTTTTTGTATTTTGACTCACTTATTTTTGAAAGGGAGATGTTATAGAAAATCAGCAGCTTTGAATTCATCTTCTCCCCTATCTCCTGGTGTTTATGATGTGTAAACATTGACCAAAGTTCCCTGCATGGTATAAAATAAATTGTTC
>NW_006925507.1:9704-10485 GCF_000298275.1 Orycteropus afer afer | reverse complement strand
AGAGACCTTGGATAAGCAAAGCACTATTGAAGAAGAAAAACAAAGTAGGAGGTCTCACACTGCCGGATCTCAAAAGCTACTATACAGCCACAGCAGTCAAAACTGCCTGGTATTGGTTTAATGACAGATGCATAGACCAGTGGAATAGAATTGAGAACCCAGAAATCGATCCATCGACCTACAGTCAGCTGATCTTTGACAAAGACCCCAAATCCATTAAATTGGGAAGAGAATGTTTATTTAATAAATGGTGCTGGAAAACTGGAGATCCATTTGCAGAAAAATGAAACAAGATCTGTACTTCACACCACACACAAAAATGCACTCCAGATGGATTAAAGACTTAAATGAGAAACCTTAAATTTTACAATTCCTCAAGGAAAATCTAAGGGCAAATTTAAGGGCCCTAATACATGGCATAAATAGACTATCAAGCATAACTCAAAATGCACATACAGCAGAAGAGGAACCATATGATTGGGAGCTTCTAAAAATTAAATTTTTATGTGCCTCCAAAGACATCTGCAAAAGAGTCAAAAGAGAACCTACAGATTGGAAAAAAAATATTTGGTAATGACATATCTGACAAGGCACTTATATCTAGAATTTATAGAAAACTCCAACACCTCAATAACAAAAAGACAAACAATCCAATTAAAAAATGGGCAGAAGACATGAATAGACACTTCACCAAGGAGGATATTCAAGCGGCCATCAAACATATGAGGAAGTGCTCACGATCATTAGCTATTAGAGAGATGCAAATCAAAACAACAATGAG
>NW_006925507.1:4144-7486 GCF_000298275.1 Orycteropus afer afer | reverse complement strand
GAATCATGAGAGAATAGAAGGACTGTGTATGCACAGGGAGAGAGTTCAGGAGGCAGGAGTGCATGGAGGGAAGGACACAGGGAAAAGATATCTATGGGGACGAAGTGGGAGGGGAGCTGTTGCATTGAGGTAAATTGCAGTTGATGTTATGAGACAAAGTGTATGTGAGCTGCTGTATGGAAAGTGACTTTGCTCTGTAAACTTTCACCCAAATCATACACACACACACACACACACACACAGAATTCTTATATGCATCAAAAGGCTTCTCCAAATGAGTAAAATCAAAATCTACACATTGGAAAAAATAATTTGCCTATAACATACCTGTCAAAGGACTTATCTCTAAAATGTATAGAAAACTTCAACACCTTAATGCCAAAAAGACAAACAATCCAATTCAAAAATGGGCAAGGGACAGAACAGACACTTCACTAAAGATGATATACTGGTGGCCAACAAACACATGAGGAAATGCTGATGATCATTAGCCATTAGAGAGATGCAATTCAAAACAATGATGAGATATCATCTCACCCCAGTAATAATATCAAAGTTCAACAAGACAGAAAATAACAAATGCTGGTGAGGTTGCAGAGAGATTGGCACTCTCATATAATGCTGGTGGACTGCAAATTGGTACAACAATTGTGGAAAATAATATGATGTTTCCTTAAAAACCTGAAAATAGAAATACCATGTGATCCAGAAATTCCATTACTAGGAATATATCCTAAAGAGGTGAGAGACAGGACATGAACAGTCGTGGACACCCATGTTCATCACAGCACAATTCACTGTAGCAAAGAGATGGAAACAACCTGAATGTCCATCAATAGATGAATGGATAACCAAATTATCGTACATTCACACCGTGGAATACGATGCTACATTAAAGAATAATGAGGAATATGCAAATCATCTCACAACGTGGATGACTCTGGAGGACATTATATTGAGTTAAATAAGTCAATCTCACAAGTACAGATATTTTATGAGTCCATTACTATAAAAAATCAAGGAAGGGTTTACTTAGGGAAGGAAACTCACTTTGTAGGTTACTTGAGGGAAGGGAAGGGAAAATTTCAGACTAGTTGGGGGCCACATGTTGATTTGAGTAAGGGGAAGGATGTTATGGAAAGAGTCTGTAACCAGCATGATAACATTGGGAAAGGAAGGACACTGAAACGTACACCTAAGGTATAGACAACAGAGGCAAATACTAGTATATGCACAATACTACATTACCACTAGCACCAAACACCAGGTTATAAATAAATGGATAGACAACTGAGAAGATCAGATGGGGGTTGACAGGCAGGAATGTACCCAGACCAATGATAGATTTAGCTTAAGTAAATCTTGCATAGATACTAGTGATACAAAATAGCCACAATCATTATAGAAGCAACAGAAAACAGAGTTGGAGTAATCTCTCAGAGAGAACCAAACACCTTGGGAGAGAGAATCACTGGGCATGCCAAATAGGACCATAGTACTGGTGGACACCAAGCTCAATTGGCACGACATAGTACATAAAAAACTTGATTAACAACCTACTTTGGTGAGTACTGACTGGGGTTTTAAGAGCAAAAAAAGGTGATCCAACAGAATGTGGGGATTATAGAACCATATCATGATTATCAGATACAAGTAAAATTTTGCTAAAAATAATTCAAAAATGGTTGCAATATTGACAGAGGACAGCCAGAAATTCAAACCAGAGCCAGAAGAGGATGTGGAAAAAGAGATATCACTGATGAAGTCAGATGGATATTGGCAATACTGATTGCATTGAACTGGAAATTAAGAATGCCACCTGGCCATTTTGGCTTCCTCATGCCTCTGGATCAACAGGCAAACAAGGGCATTACAGTACTATCTAGTGTGATAGATCCTGATTACCAAGGGGAAATTGGGTTGGCTTTACATAATGGAGGTAAAGAGGAATATGTCTGGACTATAGGAGATTCTTTAGGATGTCTTTTAGTACTACCATGCCCTGTGATTAAAGTCAATGGAAAATTGACTTTAACCACCCAATTCTGATATGACTGCTAACTGCCTAGACCCTTCAGGAATGAAGGTTTGGGTCACCCCACCAGGCAAAGAACCATGACCAGCTGCAGTGCTTGCTAAGGGCAAAGGAAATACAGAATGGGTGGTGGAAGAAGGTAGTTCTGAATATCAGCTATGACCACGTGACCAGCTGCAGAAACAAGGTCTGTGATTGTTATATTTCTTCATTGTATATGTGCATCAAATATTTTTGTTTCCTTCTGTTATGAGCTGTGAAATGTAAGTAAGGTTAATGCATTTTGGTTGTACGAGTGTTAGTGTATCATGTTAGGCACAAATATGATTTTATAATTGCCCTTATTTAGAGATTATATATGATTAAGAAGATGTGTACAGCTTCCAAGTTGATAAGGGGTGGACTGTGGTATTTGGAGCTGTGTGTCAACTTGGCTGGACCCCAGTTCTGTGTGGTTGTTCCTATGATGGGATCGGATGACTGTGTTCTGAGTGTCCAATCTGTTCAAGGGGAATTTCTCTAGGGATGTGACCTCCTTCCAGGATATCCAGGGACATCCTGGGAAGAAAGACATTCTTCTGTGGATTGGGATTCTGTTGTGCTGCCTAAAACTGTCTGTGAGTGAGCAGTTCACAGTTCAACCTGAAGATCTTGGATTTGTTATTCATTGGAGTCAATAGACGGTGTACTGCCTGCCAGCCTTGAGCTTCTTGGCCCCTGTGATTGCGGGAGCCAGGAAAGGCCTCCAGCTTGATGTTTGATCCAGGGACTTTGGACTTGCCGGCTTCTATACGTTTGTGAGCCATTTTCCTAAGACAAATTTCTCTCTCTCTCTCTCTCTCTCTCTATATATATATAAAGCTTTGCTGGTTTTTGTTTCTCTAGAGAACCCAGTCTAATGCAAAACCTGTCCACCATGGGTGTCCTTGCTTGTATTTGAAATACCAGTGACATAGCTTCAAGTCTCACAACAGCACAGAAACCACCACAGCATGACAAACTAATAAATAGTGTTGGATCACTGACAAAGCTCAAAATTTCCAAATTTTTCTCCATTTCAATTTACCACAACAAAATTAGCCTTTCTCTCACCAGAATCACAGCAATAATTTCTTACTAGTGTGCCCACTAGGCTATAAGTTTCATGAGAGTAGAAACAATATATATTTTTTATTCACTCTTTTATCTCATAGTGCCTGATACATGATAGGCATTCAAAAAATACTTACATTATTACCAAATAAATATACCAGTTACCATTGAATCAATTGTGACTCACAACCATCCTATAGGACAGAGTGTAAATG
>NW_006925507.1:1876-3671 GCF_000298275.1 Orycteropus afer afer | reverse complement strand
TATAATGCTTACCTTATTGGTAAAAATATTAAAAGATTTATAGCCTATATTTACTTAAGAGAGAAACCATGGTTTTGTGCAAGGTTATGTTTCTTTTTGCATACTTTCCTGTTGACCCCTCTCCTCTTTCCTCTTTTTTGGAGAAAGCTAAAAAAGGCAAAGATTAATTCTATCACAAAATAGTCTAGAAACAATAATTTCTAGAGCCCTAGGCTTGATGCAAGTTATCAATTCAGAATCAGTCATAAGTTGTTGTAGCTAGACTTAATTTTCCTCAAATACCTTTCTTTTTGTTGTCAAAATCAAATCACATAGATTACTAGATGATCTTTTTGAAAATGTACATATATTTCCCCATTATATGATATGATTTCAAAGCAATTATTTGCCATTAAAAAAATTGGTTAAATTATATTTTCTACTCTTAGGACTGCCTCAGTCTATACATGTCAGGTGATAGCCTGAACTTCAATGGAACAGCAATGAATGTTTTGTACCAAGCTCTGTATGTAATTGTGCATGTAGAAAGATTGAGTACTGAGATTTCCATTCACTCTGACATCTTGGTTCATTATATGCGACTAAATTAAATTGCCTTAAACTTTTGTTAATGGTTCTCAAACAAAGTGTTTAAGACTGCAAATAATTTGCTTATTTGATCATTTGGCAGGTAAGTGTTTGTGGTATAGTGTTGAATCCCAGAAAGTTTGCAGAGCAATTTCCTTGTCGCTATCCAGAAATAGTCACTTTTTTAAAAATATGCAGATTTTAGGCAGAGAAAGAAACTATCACTGAAGAATTACCCTTAAAATATGATCATAATTAAAGTAATTTTATATGACACATCATACTGCAACATTGAGATTCATAGTAGACTGCCTAGTAATTACTAAAATCTTCTACAATACGTATGTAGAATTTTTACTTCAACATAGTTTTTAAGGCAGGTAGTCCATGTCTTGATTGCCATAAGAAGTTTGATTTTAGCTCTATCCCAAGTAGCCAATGGGAGGATTTACTTGACTCAGGAATACTTAAACCAATAAAAATATCCAAGATTACCAGCAAGGACAGCTTCCAGATGGAAATCTCATTTGTAACCAAATCTTCCTGAGTACAATATCAATGAAAATAATGAAGCAGTTTCACTATGGAGTATTTTACACTGAAATTGTACTTGAAAGTTTAAGCAGAGTCTTACATTTTTTGGGGGCTGGGGGATTGTTTCTGCGTTGATACCAAATACATAGAAATTAACTTTTCAAAGAGAATTTTGCTTGCCTTTAGTTACTTTTAAAGCATTTGAATTCTGATTTTATATATGAAGACAATTTTGTTTGGAAAATTGTCTCTCATGTTTTAGAAAGCTTTAGTATCAACGATGTACTGTAGTGTTTCTTTCTGAAATATTAGTTCTTCAGAAAGTCATTGAAAACACTGTATTCTAATAAGAATGTCAAAATTCAGTGATATATACTGAGGTATTTAATAATTGAGGATATGTGGTAATTTAAGTTACCTTTAAGCCTTTATTTTAAACAGCTTTGCCTATATTTTCAATTCTTAAGTGTGTTATTTCTTCTTTAAAGTAAAAGAAACATTTGGAAAGGGCATAAAATTACTATTAAAAAAGTTCTTCCCACAAACTACCATGCAACTGCATATAATGGGTTAGTTTATATATGGGGAATGTGGTATATATATATTGTTGTTGTTGTTAAGTGCCGTCAAGTCATTTCCGACTCATAGCGACCCCATGCACAGCAGAACGAAACACTGCCCGATCCCGCGCCAG
>NW_006925507.1:0-896 GCF_000298275.1 Orycteropus afer afer | reverse complement strand
ATAAAGTTTAAAGTACTAAAGAAGAAGAAACGTATGGCTCTGATTATCTTAATTTAAAAAATGACAGTGATGATAAAGATAAACTTGAGTAGCACTCCTGTTTTCAACTCATCTAATCAGAATATAAGGATCTCTGATGGCACTGTGGTTAAGGCATTGAGCTTCTAACCAAAAGGTTGGCAGCTCAAACTCACCAGCAGCTCCATGGGGGAAAGATGAGGCAGTCTGCTTCTGTAAAGATTTATAGCCTTGTAAAACCCTTTGAAGCGTCACTGTGAGTTGGAATCTATGGAATTGTTGGCAGTGGGTTTGGGTTTGGAAATCACAGTATGTCCTTCCGTGGGAGCATGGGAGAAGGTAGGAGACAAGAGCGATAGAAAACAGTGAAAGGGGTAGGAAAGGAGTTAGAAATATTGCCAGAGTAATTTACATGCTTAATTGGAGATCAGGATAGGGATAAGTAGTAAAGTTAGCAAAAGAAATACCTGCGTCATTCCTTATTCTTAAATCTGTCTCCTCCCTTTAGCACTATTAGAAAAGTGACAGCTCCCCCCTGTTTTCTGGCACTGGAGTAGGCAAGCTACAGGAGGGATATTTTAAAATTCCAGACAAGCTACACTTTACTGTTTTTAAAATGTGCATTAGTATGAATATTAAATTATTATCAAAACGAACATTTCAAATACTTACAAAACATGCATTAAGCAAGTATTCTAAGTGCTATCTTGAAAAAAATCTTTGACTTTTTTCTTGTTTTTACCACAATAAATCACTTGGAATTATCCCTCTAGTGTAACAAGGAAGAATCCTTGATCCAACTTTAAAAAGCTTGTGTAGTTCATAATCAAAGGATGAATGTCTTGATTTGCATGAAGATTTATAGCAAGAAAAAAAAA
>NW_006925506.1:16408-19786 GCF_000298275.1 Orycteropus afer afer | reverse complement strand
CTTCTGGTTAGCAGTCAAGTGTCTCAGGCACTGTGCTACCAGAGCTCCTGTATATTCTGTTAGAGTGGCACAAAGTAACCAAAAGAGATGCTTAAAGTAAAAGCAGGACCACATTTACAATGACCAAGTCACATAAAGTCCTATTTCACAGACCACACTGTGGAAGTTAAGCAGCACATAACTATGTGTGTGTGATTGTGTGTGTGTGTGAATGTATGTGTATCTATATGCACACACTCTCACACACACACATATCTCCATTATTAGACCAGGTAATTATGTGAAAATTAGTGTCATGCAAAAATGGAGGATGACCACATCATTACAGGAATGCCAAAATGCATCATTATATAACTGCCAAAACAATAAGAATCATGGTCCAGCCAAGTTGACACATAACTATAACCATTACAGCCAGCGTTACTCCCATCTTTCATCTCCACTTTTTTACTGCCAAATGTACAAATAAAGTGCAAAACAGTCAGACAGTATATTTTTGTCATAAGTATTAAATGTTAAATAACACGATAGTTGGTAAGTTAGGAGTAGGGGTGTGTGTGTGTATACATACACAAAGAATTACAACTTCCACAGAAGGTTGAACTACAGAAAATTTTACTGCATTAAAGCAGAAAACGATTGGAAGCAATCTCAGTCTTGATGCTGAGCAAAGGGAAAAACATCTCACTGAGAATTTAACAACAACTCAGACATGACATGCGGTTGCAGCCTAAAGTCACTACTTCTTATCTGAAAAATCTTGGATTGACAGAGAGTCCAGGTGCTGGTTTGAAGTAAATGAATGTCTTCTCTGGAGGAAAGTACAATGAATACAGGCTTCAATGAATTCCCACAATACAGCTCCATTGAAAATAAGCTCACAAGCGAACATTACTGCAGCAAAAGAAAACAAGAAACCAGTACCAAATGTCAACACATACACAAGCACACATGTGCATAAAAACCACAAATTAAAGGAATTCAAGCAAGATGGAAGACTCAGTAGATAAGCTACCCAGAAACTCTATGACAAAGATATGAGAAACCAGGTAGAATAGATATCAATGATATCCCTGGAACCTTGAGCTTGAAAGGAAAGGATAAAGAAGTGGATCAAATATCGACTTGTACAAGAAACTGAATGAAAACAGCAGAGAGACAAATGGAGTGGTGAACTGTCAACTAGCCTGACACATCATGGCCATTTTGTAAGCAGCATTCTGATTGGGGCATAAATCTGATAATCAGCTCTACTTGCCAAGAACTGCAACAGTGCCCACACCAATAGCTGGTGACCAAAAAGATGCAATGTTCTCCTTATTAACCACATCTTCCTCATGACCAGAAGTGTGACAGTTTCCCACCTGGTGGCCAGTGACACCACGCACACACAGCCCCTGATCTGCCTGAGATTGGAGACGCACACTCATGAATCAAGTGTCAGGTGCATACCACCCTCATGTTTGGAGACACATGCTCTCCACCTCCTCAGGCCAGCAGAATGCACAGTGCCAGACTAGGCACCCTGCACCCAACTATCTTGCAGGCCAGCAAGAACTCCTTCCAGGGCCAAGTTCTCTTCCCCAAGCCAACTCCTTAGACCACCTCAGCTGACACAGCATACCAAGCAGTACTGGGCACCCTTCCCCCTGCTGCTTCTTTGGCTGGCAAGAGCACTGCCCAGCCCACTCCTACCCAGTGTTTTTCTTTATTTTTCTTTCCTTCTTTTCTTTTTTCCCTTATATTTTTGCTTGTTTTATTTTTTCCTTCCTTTTTCTCTTCTCTTTTTTTGCCCTGACTAGTTTTGGTTATATTTTTTTTTTTCTTTTTCCCTTTCCATTGTTTTATTTTTATTTTTGTATTTATTTATTTTTGTTGTTGTTTTTCACTTGTTCTTTTTTTGTCCCACCCAATGGGAGACAGGAAGCATGTCCACAGTACCCAGCCACACTCACACCTCCTGCACCCCACCCATGTAGAAAGGGCCACCACTATATTCTGTACCACCTAATCAACAAAAGATGGACATCAACATCAACCTAAGCCACACTTAAATTCTCTAAATTAAAGCAAAGAAAGAATTGCACATACACTCCCATCCTCTATCATACCCACCAAGAGAAAGATGGTGAGCACAAAGGTACTGCCAAACTAATGAGAAGAGTAGCACACTCGCACCACTCACTTGGATATATAAAAGAAAAGCCTGTGCAAAACATAGCAGCATACAAATTTAATACAAATATGGCACCCCCCCCCAAAGTCAGACACAACAGTCAGCTTCAGTTCACATAAAGATACAACATAGAGTGGCTCAAACTAGTGACTAAAATGCAAAGCCAGAAAACCTTCCTAAGAAAGAAATGACATTGGAGATACCTGATAAGGAATTCAAAATAATTACATTTAGGTATTGTGGTGAATTGCTTGATGTGGCCCTTTTAGCCATTGTCCTCCATTTGGTGATGTATTGTAAATCCTATTATCCATGCCTGTTTAGGATAGTGTGGTAGTTAAGATCAGATGTCAACTTGGCTGGGCAGCTGGTAGTAGTAGTTCCCTATAATGACTAGCAATCAGTTCTGTGGTAGAATTTTCCTTGAGCAACTGAGTAGCTCCTGACTGTTAAGGCCATCCACTTGGGTTACTGCTGTTGGAGCAACACAGGTAGAATGTATCTTGAGTCCTGCCTTGCTGGAAGGTATAACTCAAATCAGCACCCTTAGCTTCCTTGAGGATATACCTATGAATCTCCTGGGAAGGGTCACCCTTCTTTTGCTCTGGTTCTGTGTTTTGGCTCATCCTCATCTCACCCCAAGATTTGGGACAGCAGCCATCATCTGATCTGCTGATCAAGGTTCATCAAACCCCGAGAATTGGGAGGATCCTCCAGACCCACTCACAAACTTGGGACTTGCCAGCCTGCCAGCCTCCACCACTACTACATGAGATGATCTCTTCAGTGTATGTGAGTTCTGTGAGGCCTTACAGTGAAATACAGAACCCAAAGATGAGGGAGATTCCTAGGAGGAGGAGTTAATGTCTGAAATGATAGCTTGGACATTTGGGACATCTTTAACCTCTGCCTCATGGGGACTGGCCTTGTGCTGATCTATCTAAGAGATATTGTTCAAGTAGGTACCTTCAACATATTGAGAGAGAGAGAGATCTTGTCAAACAAGACAAAATTCTAGATGAAAAAAAACAACTGACAAAACAATTCAAAATTAGAACAATACAAACACAGCAAATAGAAATCCAGTATAGTGATAAGATTTCAGAAATAGATGGTACATTGGAAGTGCAAAGAATTAGAACTGAATCACTAGAAGACAAAATTATCAAGACCGAGGACAAATTTCTCAATACCACTCTATT
>NW_006925506.1:14349-15778 GCF_000298275.1 Orycteropus afer afer | reverse complement strand
ACTGAAAATAGGGAACCAGGGACATCAATGTGTAAACAAGGACAGTTACAAAGAAAAAAAGTGGGAATAAAGTTGTTGTTGTTGTTAGGTGCTGTTGAGTCATCCCCAACTCATAGCGAACCTATGTACAATAGAACGAAACACTGTGACAGCCTCATGATCCTTGCTATACCTGAGCCCATCAATGCAGCCACTGTGTCAATCCATCTTGTTGAGGGCCTTCCCCTTTTTCTGCCTCCACTGAGGAAGAAGCCAAAATGATTTCAAGATAAAACAGATTGTTTAAAACTTAGGGAAAAAAAATAATAAATTACAAGGTAACCTCAAAGAAAAGTAATAAACTTTCTCATCAAAATAAAAAAGGGAAAATCATAAACATTTAGTAAACACTAAAGCAACATCAATGAAGGAAATGATGAATAAATCCATAAATAAAATGAACTCAGCACAGAAAATTATATGGAACAAATAAATCAGCAGCACCACAAAAAAACAGCAAAATAAAAGCATTAAATTCATGTCTATTGATAATTACACTGAATGGAAATGAATTAAATGCGTCAGGAGACAAGGAGTAGCAGACTGGATAAGAAAATATGACCCATCAATACACTGTGTACAAGAGACATACTTTAGACACAAAGACAAAAATAAGTTAATATTCAAAGGGTGAAAACAAGATATATATCAAGCAAATGGCAATCAAAAGAGAGCAGGAGTTCACCCACCTACCCCAGGGAGAGGTACACCTTAGATCAATCAGTCATGAGATATCAGAGGGGCAGCATTCACACAGAGTGAAAGCTGGACATACAGGACTGCATAGATAAGAAAGGTACAGGGAAGGGATACTATCAGGGAGGAGAGGAGATGAGAGTTTTTATAGTTGGGGATTGTAATCGGGGCTGTGAAATCAAATATGCATGAAGTGTTGAGAGTAAAACAAATCTGTTTTGTAATGGGCACCCAAATCACAATTTTAAAAAAATGTTTTAAAGGGTAGGAGTGGCAATATTAATTTTTTATAATATCTCCAAAGAAGAGGCTATAACCATAGTAAATACGTAAGCTATGAAAGAGTTCTAAAGTACATAAATCAAACTTGAACAGAACTGAAAGAAAAACAGGCAACTCCATATTAATAATAGGAACCTTTAATACACCACTTTTGATGATGTACAGAACAATTAGAAAGAAACTCAACACAGAGAAATAAACAACACAAACAACCAACTTGACATCAAAGATGAATACAAGACACTCCACCCAACAACAGCACAACAAACATTATTTTTCAGTGCACACAGAATATTCTCCAGAACTGACCATACATTAGGCCACCAAATAGCCTCAATAAATTTTAAAACACCAAAACATTACAAAGCATCATCTCAGATCACAATGCTATAAAATCAGAAATCAACATTAG
>NW_006925506.1:5825-8386 GCF_000298275.1 Orycteropus afer afer | reverse complement strand
AAAAAAAAAAAAAAAAAGTCTGGTACTGGTAAAATGACATACACATAGGCCAATGGAACAAAATGATAACCCAGAATTAAACCTATCCACCTATGGATAGCTGCTATTCATAAACAATGAACAACAGTAAAACACTGTCTTGATATAGTGCCAGAAGATGAGCCCTTCAGGTTAGAAGGCACTCAAAACACAACTGGGGAAGAGGTGCCTCCATAAAGTAGAGTCACCCTTGATGTAGAAGGAGTACAGCTTTTGGGACCTTCATTTGCTGATGTGGCATGACTCAGGAGGAGAAGAAACAACTGCAAACATCTATTAATAAATGGAATATGGACTGTAAGAAGTATGAATCTAGAAAAACTGGAAGTTGCCAAAATGAAATAGAACACATAAAGATCAATATCCTAGGCATTAGTGAGCTGAAATGGACTGGTTTTCGCCATTTTGAATCTGACAATAATATGGTCTACTATGTTGGGAATGACAAACTGAAGAGGAATGGTGTCACATTCCTCATTAAAAAGAACATTGCAAGATTTCTCCTAAAGTATAATGCAGTTATTGATAGGATAATATCCATATGCCTACAAGAAAGACCAGTTAATACTACTACTATTCAAATTTACACACCAACAACTAAAGCCAAAAATGAAGAAATTGAATACTTTTTACCAACTTCTTCAGTCTGAAATTGACCAAACATGCAATGGAGATGTTCTGATAATTACTGGTGACTGAAATGTGAAAGTTGGAAACAAAGAAGAAGCAGTGGTAGTTGGAATATATGGCCTTGGTGATAGCAATGATGCCAGAGACTGCATGATTGAATTTTGCAAGACTAGTGACTTATTCATCGCAAATTCCTTTTTCAACAATAAAAACTGTGGTTATACATGTGGACCTCACCAGACAGAATACAGAAGAATCAAATCGAATACATCTGTGGAAAGAGGTGATGGAAAAGCTCAATATTATCAGTCAGAACAAGGCCAGGAGCTGACTGTGTAACAGCCTATCAATTGTTCATATGCAGGTTCAGGTTGAAGCTGAAGAAAATTAAAACAAGTCCATGAGAACCAAACTGTGACCTTGATTATATCTTATCTGAATTTAGAGACTATTTGAAGAATAGATTTGATACATTGAACACCAATGACCAAAGACCAGACAAGTTGTAAGGTGACTTTAAAAAGATCATACATGAAGAATGCAAAAGGTCATTAAAAAGACAGAACAAGAAGAAAAGACCACAATGGATGTCAGAAGAGACCCTGAAACTTGCTCTTGAACAAAGTGTAGCTAAAGGGTATGGAAGAAATGATGAAATTTTTAAAAAAGGGGGGGAACAGAAGATTTGAAAGGACAGTTTACAATACAAAGTATTGTAATGAAATGTGCAAAGACCCAGAATTAGAAAAACAAAAAGGAAGAACATGCTCAGCATTTGTCAAGCTGAAAGAATTGAAGAAAAAAATCAAGCCTCAAGATGCAATATTGAAGGATTCTATGGACAAAACAGTGAACAATACAAGAAGCATCAAAAGAAGATAGAAGGAATCGACAGAGTCATTATACCAAAAAGAATTTGTCGACTTTCAACCATTTCAGTAGGTAGCATATGATCAAGAACCAATGGTACTGAAAGAAGAAGTCCAAATTGCACTGAAGGCATTGACAAAAAACAAGATTCCAGGAATTGGTGGAATACCCATTGAAATGTTTCAACAAACTGATGTAGTACCGGAGGGACTCACACCTTTATGCCAAGAAATGTGAAAGACAGCTAGCTGACTGGGGTAGTTAAGGTTATGTATCAACTTGGCTAGGGCTGGTTTTGAGTGGCTGGGCAGCTGGATGTAGTATTCCCCATGATGAGACTGGTAATAAACTCAATGGTTGAATCTACTGTGAGAAGCTGAATTGCTGCTTTAGGGATATAGTCTGCTTCTAGTATATAAGAAGCAACTTTGACACAGGTCTGTAGCTTTTGGCATGCTTGAATCCTGCATGTAACTGAGTCGTCATTCAGCAGCCTGCCATGTTGTCTCCCGATCTTGGGACTCTTGATGGATTTGAATCAATGGTCTGCCATGTGGTTTGATAATATCGGGACTGTGCCTTTTTACTTGTCAACCTTGGGTATGTCAGCCTCAGCAGCCAGCAGCTGCCTGAGTAAAGAAAGCCTCCAGCTTCAGTGGGCCAGGAAAAAGAGGCAGAGCAGAAGCCCAAGTTCGAAGGGATTTCCACCCAATCCCTAGAGCCTGGCACTTTGAACTTGGACTTCTAGCCTCCAAAACTGTAAGAGAATAAACTCCTGTTTGCTAAAGCCATTCTACCTTTGGTATTTTCTGTTTAAGCACATGAGGTAACCAAAACACTGACCAACCAACTTGAAAAGATTTATACTTGTGCCCATTCCAAGTAAGGGTGATCCAGCAAAATGCAGAAATTATCAATCCATACCATTAACATCCCACACAAGTAAAATTTTGCTGAAGATAATTTTAAAAATGTTGTAGCATTACATTGACAGGAAACTGTCAGACATTCAAGCTGGATTC
>NW_006925506.1:5253-5725 GCF_000298275.1 Orycteropus afer afer | reverse complement strand
CATTCAACATTTCATGTACATTTGGTTTCATTCCCCAATTACCATCCCCAACCCTAACCCACTCTCCTCCCCTCCCTGCCCAGTAAACTCCCCACCCCATGCCCTTCATAGTTATGCACTTCTGTGTGTCCTGCATTTCCTCCATGCGAATGTTGCCCCTCTGGTGCCCTGTGGTCGATTGCTCCAAGGCATGCATCTTCATAGAGTATGTGGGTGCATCACCCTGGGTTGAGTGGTCTTCATGTATGTCTTATTTACTGTTGGTCTAAAAGCCAGCCCCTGGGAGTGAGTTTTATTCCAGGCCCAAAGTGTATCCCAAGGCTATAATATTGGGGGTCCCACCAGACTCCATCCCACCAGTAATTCTGGTCATTATTGTGGTTTTGGATTTTGTTCCACGTTTTTCCTCCCACTCTATCCAGATCATGACAAATTATGGATCATGACAAATTATGGATAACATTGAGAAGAA
>NW_006925506.1:4171-5153 GCF_000298275.1 Orycteropus afer afer | reverse complement strand
TGAGCAAATAATCTGAGAAGCTGGATTATATGAAGAAGAATATGGCATCAAGACTGGACGACAATTCATTAACAACCTGCAATAACCAGTTGACACAACCTTGCTTGCTGAAAGTGAAGACAATTTGAAGCACTGATGAAGATTAAAGACTAACAGCCTTCAGTATGGATTACATTTCAACATAAAGAAAATAAAAATCCTTACAACTGGACCAATAAGCAATATCAAAATAAATGGAGAAAAGATTGCAATTGTCAGGATTTCATTTTATTTGGATCCAAAATCAACACTCAAGGAAATATCCATCAAGAAATCTGACAACGTACTACACTGGGCAAATCTGCTGCAAAAGTATTTAGGAGCAAAGATGTCACTTTGAAGACTAAGGTGCATCTGACCTGAGCCATGGTATTTTCAGTAGCCTCATATGTAGGCAAAAAGTGGACAAGGAATAAGGAGGACCACAAAAGAATCGATGCATTTGAATTGTGGTGTTGGCGAAGAATACTGAAAATATCATGGACTCCGAGAAGAATGAACAAATCTGTCTCAGAAGAAGTACAGCCAGAATACTCCTTAGAAGGGAGAATAGCCAGACTTCATCTTATGTACTTTGGTCATATTGTCAGAAGGAACCAGTCCCTGGAGATGGATATCATGCTTGGTAAAGCAGAGGGTCAGCAAAAAAGGGGAAGGACTTCAATGAGATGGATTGACACAGTGGCTGCAATGATGGGATCAAGCATAGAAAGGATTGTGAGGATGGCACAAGACCAGGCAATGTTTCATTCTGTTGTACACAGGGTGGCTAAGAGTCAGAGCTGACCTGACAGCACCTAACAATTGGATAGCCGATCTTCAAAAAAGG
This sequence comes from Orycteropus afer afer, assembly GCF_000298275.1. Classification (NCBI taxonomy): domain Eukaryota; kingdom Metazoa; phylum Chordata; class Mammalia; order Tubulidentata; family Orycteropodidae; genus Orycteropus; species Orycteropus afer. The sequence continues at coordinate 4,285 of NW_006925506.1, read as the reverse complement.
GCCAAATCCCAGGGCAATCAGGCAAGAAAGGAAAATCAAAGGCATCCAAATTGGTAAGGAAGAAGTCAAACTATCTCTATTTGCTGATGATATGATCCTATACCTAGAAAACCC
>NW_006925506.1:3429-4071 GCF_000298275.1 Orycteropus afer afer | reverse complement strand
TGAATGGAACAAGGGGACACTGCATGGTTTAAAATCAGGAAGGGAGTGTGTCAGGGCTGTATCTTTTCCCCATACTTATTCAATCTATATGCTGATCAAATAATCTGAGAAGCTGGACTGTGTGAAGAAAAATGTGGCATCAGCATTGGAGGAAGAATCATTAACAACTTGAGATGCACTGATGATACAACTTTGCTTGCTGAAAGTGAGGATGACTTGAGGCACTTACTGCTTGAGGAACACACTCTGCAGTATGGACTACATCTCAATATAAAGATGACAAAAACCCTCACAACTGGACCAATAAGCAGCATCACGATAAATGGAGAAAAGATTGAGGTTGTCAAGGAGTTCACGTTGCTTGGTTCTACAATCGAGGCCAATGGCAGCAGCAGTTAGGACATTAGACGATGTGTAGCACTGGGCAGATCGGCTGCGAAGGAACTCTTTCAAGTGTTGAGGGGCAAGGATGTCTCCTTGAGGACTAAGGTGTGCCTGGCACAGGTCGTGATATTTCCATTTATCTTGTAAGCATATGAGAGCTGGACAATGGATAAGGAAGACCGAAGAAGAGTTGATGCTTTTGAGTTGTGGTGCTGGCGAAGAATGCTGAAGGTACCATGGACTGTCAGAAGAACTAAC
>NW_006925506.1:0-2489 GCF_000298275.1 Orycteropus afer afer | reverse complement strand
GTTGTTACGTGCCATCAAGTCGGACCCGACTCATAGCAACCCCTCCTTGGGTTTCCGAGGCAGTATCACTATGGAAGTAGATTGCCCCATCTTCCTTCAGAGGAGTGGGTGGTCGGTTTGAACCACCAGCCTTCTGGTTAGCAGTCAAGTGCCTTAGGCACTATGCTACCACAAAATCCTAGCCAATGGAATTCAACAGCATAACAAAAAAAGAAAAAGAATACATCATGATCAAGTGGATTCATACCAGGTATGCAAAGATGGCTCAACATTAGACAAACAATCAACATATTCCACCACATAAATAAAATCAAAGGAAAAGAACCACATGATCATATCAATCAATACAGAAAAGGCAAAATCTAACAACCATTCCTGCTAAAAACGTACAACAAAATAGGAATAGAAAGGAAATTTCTCAAGAAAATAAAGGTCTTATTTATAAAACCAATGGCCAACATTATTATCAACAGGACACTGAAAGCATTCCCCTGATACACAGGAATAAGATATGGATGCCCTTTATCACAATTCCTATTCAAAACTGTATGGAAAGTCCTAGTCAGATCAATAAGGCAAAAAGGGAAATAAAAGGCATCCAAATTGGCAAAGAAAAAGTAAAACTGTCTCTATTTGCAGATGATATGATCCTATACATAGAAAATCCCAATGACTCACCAAGAAAATTACTGAAACTAATCGAAAGATTCACTAAAGTGGCAGGGTACAAGATCCACATACAAGAATTAGGTTGGAAGGACTAAAAATGTGACTAGGGAAGAGGTGCCTACTCAAAGTATGAAACAAAATGTGTACGAACTGTTGTATAGAAAATGAATTTGCTCTGTAAACTTTCACCCAAATCACAATAAAAATTAAAAAAAATCAGTTGGATTCTTTTACACTAACAAAGAGAACTCTGAAAAGGAAATTGGGAAAAGAATATCATTTACAATAGCCATTCAAAAGAAGAAATACTTAACCATAAATCTACACCAGGGATACAAAAGACCTATACAAAGCAAACTACAACACACTGCTACAAGAAACCAAAGGAGACCTACATAAATGGAATAACATACCATGTTCATGAGTAGAAGATTTAACATTGGAAAAAATCAATACTAAACAAAGAAATCTACAAATATAATGCCATCCTGATCCAGAATCCATCATCATTCTTTAAAGAGATGGAAAAACTAATTACCCACTTTAAATGGAAAGGAAAGAGACCCTGGGATGAGTAAAGCCCTACTAAAGAAGAACACAGTAGGAGTTTTCATGATTCCTGATCTCAAAACCTACTATACAGCCACAGCAGGTAAAACAGACTGGTACTGGGGGAGTTCTGGCAAGATGGCAGACTAGGCAGAGAGACTGCACAGATCCTCTTCAACAAAGAAAAGGGAAACCAATTAACACAGACACAGAAGATAATCCTGGACCCCTGAGCCTTGAAGGGAAGGATATGGAAGTGGACTAAACCCCAACTAGCAGAAGAATTTGCGTGAAAATACCAAAAAAGGAGACAGATGGAACTGCGGTCTGGCAGTGATCCTGATGGCACAGACAGCTTAGAGATTCCCGAGTGCTGGTAGGACCTAAGAATTAACCTAAAAATCAGCCCTGCTAGCCAGGGACTGCATGGAGGACTGCTCCAGTGGTTGGGGAATAAACTGAGAAGGTGAAGAGAAAGGCGGGCTGAGCTGTGGACTTTTGCCGGTCCGGAGGATGCTGCCAATTTGAAGGTTTAAAAAGCGGCTTGACTATGTTGGATATTTAAAGAGACAGCGCTCTCGCAGATTCCTGGGGCTTAAGAACACATTCTGCTTTCCAGCAACCCCAAGGTCACTCCAGACCTGCAAGACTGTAAAGGTACCACATTCCTCTTGTTACTTTTATACCTGACACCCACTTGGTGAATGGAGGTGCGACTATCCTCCGCTCCCACCTACCTTTTGGGCCCACAGGAACTCCATCACAGTCTGTGTGCTCAGACGGAGCCTGGGTGCCCCGCCCTGTCCTCCACCGATTTTTTTTCTCTCTTTCTTTATTTTTATTTTTATTCTTTTTTGCTTTCTTTTTTTCTGGTGATTAGTTTGCTTGTATTTGTCTGTTTTAAAACAACTATTATCATTAATACTTTTGTCTTTTTTTACTATTATTCTTAATCTTCCCCTCCCAGGTCCTAGTTTCAGCATTTTTTCTTTTCCCTGTTTGCAAAAACAGCAAGGAAGCCACATGTTCCGACTTCCTCTAACCCTACAAGAGGAAGACAGGATTACCAGCAGTAACCCAAGGCCTAATCCTACAAGGCCAGACATGCTGCCTCCCCTCCAGCCCTTTCTCCAACCATTCCTCCCAAAGCACCCACCACCTCTGTCCTGAGTTCGCTAATTTGCTGCAGTGGCCACACAGAGCTCACAGATTATGGGGTTTATTAGGGAAGCACCACAGGCTACAATTTGAGTTCAGGAAAAATGCTCAGC
>NW_006925505.1:6511-10780 GCF_000298275.1 Orycteropus afer afer | reverse complement strand
GCAATCCTACTTCTGTAGTGATACTGCCTCGGAAACCCAAGGAGGGGTCGCTATGAGTCGGGGCCAACTCGACAGCACATAACAACAATAATGACAGCACATAATAACAACATCATCTAGCTTATCTTTTTCTGTTTCGTGCATTTCGGGTTATGCTTGATAGTCTTTTTGTGCCATAAATTAGGGCCTCCAAGTTTGCCCCCTTTTTCTGGATGAATTTTATAGTTTTAGGTTTTACATGGTAGCATACTGCCAAAGGCATTTGACTGCTAACCAGAAGGCTGACGGTTCAAACCCACCAGCCACTCCTCAGAAGGAAGATTGGGCAACCTACTTCCATAAAGATACCACCTCAGAAACCCAAGGAGGGGTCATGATGAGTTGGGTCCAACTTAACGGCACATAACAACAACAACAATTGATCCATCTAGAGTTAGTTTTTGTATGTGGTGTAAGGTTTGGGTCTTGTTTCAATTTTCTGCAAATGGATATCCAATTTTGCCAGCACCATTTGTGAAAGAGACTAATACGTCCCTTTGTCAAAGATCAGCTGACCACAGGTGGGTTGTTCTATTTCTAGTTTCTTAATTCTATTCCACTAATCTATGTGTTTGTACTAATACCAGGCTATTTTGACTATGGTAGCTGTATAGTAGATTTTGAGATCAGGTAATGTGAGAACTTCTACTTCATTCTTCTTGTTTAGTAGTGCTTTGCTTATCTGAGGGCTCTTTCCTTTCCCTATTGCCAAAAGGACAGGAGGTAGCATCTTCTGACCACCTCTTACTACACAAGAGGAAGACAGAATCACCATCAGCAGCCCAAGGCCTGTTCTTATGAAGTTAGATGTGCCACCACCCTCTGGCCCTCTTACTAACCTTGACAACAACTGTTCCTCCCACCACACCCACTGCCTCTCTGCTGGATTCAATAATTCACTGCAGTGGCCACACAGAACTCACAGATTATGGGGTTTATTAGGGAAGCAATAGGCTACAATTAAAATTCAGGAATGCAGTCAGTCTCACTCAGCAGCTGGCCATCTCTCTCAGCAGCCAGCCATCTCTCTCAGTAGCACATCTCTCTCTCAGCAGCAGGTCTCCCTAATGTCTCTCTCTCAACAAGTGCATCTCTCTCAGCAGCATGTCTCTCAGACAGCAGTGAGAGAGAGAGATTCTCCTCTGCCTCTAGGAGGGCTCATCTTAAGCCTGGCAGAGTGGCAAAACTAACCAATCCCAACATCCGAATTCTATACACGTGAGAGAGAGTGAACTTCCCAGAAGGTTGTTTCATGCTGTGCTAACAGAAATACACCAGGTGGATAACTTTAACAACCAGCTACTCAGTCACTCATGGCAAAGTGGGAGTTACTAAGACTATGGCTAGAAAAGCCATATCATGTAATTTACTACATCACACCTATAAAATTAGTGATTGTTTTTTCCATGTCCTTCAAGAAAGTTGATGGAATCTGGATTGGGATCACATTGAATGTATAGGTTGCTTTGGGTAGTATTGACATTTTCACAATGTTCAGTCTTCCTATCCATGATCATGGTACTTTCTTCCATTTAGGTTGATCTCTTATAGCTTCTTCAACTAGTATTTTGTATAGGTCTTTTGTGTTCCTGGTAGGATTTATTCCCAAGTATTTTTTCTTTTTTGGTAGCTATGGTAAATAGTAGGGGCTCTGGTGGGTTAGTGCCTAAGGCAATTGACTACTAACCAGGAGGCTGGGGGTTCAAACCCACTAGCCACTTCTCAGAAGACTGGGCAATCTACTTCTGTAGAAATACCACCTCGGAAACCCAAGGAGGGCTCGCTATGAGTTGGAACCATCTCGATGGCAGTGAGTTTGTTTGTTTATTTTTTATTGTAATTGGTATTGGTGCCATAGTGCCTAAGGTATTTGACTGCTAACTAGAAGGCTGGTAGTTCAAACCCACCAGCTACTCCTCGGAAGATGATTGGGCAATCTACTTCTGTAGAAATACCACCTCGGAAACCCAAGGAGAGGTCACTATGAATTGCATCGACTTGACGACAGTGAGTTTGGATTTTTGGAATTGGTATTAATTTCCTTATTTCCTTTTCAGAGATCTCTTTGCTGGTGTAGAGGAGCACAACTGGTTTTTGTTTGGTGATCTTGTAGCCTGCCGCCATGCTAAATCTATTAGTTCCGATGGTTTCCTTCCTGAGTCTCTTGGGTTTTCTATGTATAGGATCATATCCTCCACAAATAGGGATGATTTTACTTCTTCCTTACCAATTGGGAAGAATTTTATTTCCCTTTCTCGCTTTATTGCCCTGGCTACGACTCCCAATACAATCTTGAATAGAAGTAGTGATAGAGGGAAACCTTATCTGGTTCCCAGTCTGAAAGGGAATGTTTTGAGTCACTCTCCATTGAGAATAATAAAGGCTATTGGTTTTGCATATATGCTCTTTCTTTTGTTGAGCAATTTCCCTTCTATTTTTCTGAAAATTTTTATAAGGAATGGGTATTAGATTTTATCAAATGCTTTCTCTGCATCAATTGATATGATCATGTGGTTCCTTTCCTTTATTTTACGTAAGTGATGGATTACTTTGTTTTTCTAATGTTGACCATCCATCCCTGCATACTTGGTATGAATGCCAATTGGTCATGGTGTACTATTACTATTATTATTATTGATATATGGCTGAAGTCTATTGGCTAGGATTTTGTTGAAGATTTTCTATCTATATTCATGAGGGATACTGGTTTGTAGTTTCCCTTTCTAAAGTGGTGTCTTTACCTGCTTTTGGTATCAGAGTTTTGCTTGCTTCATAAAATGGGAGGATTCCATCATTTTCAATGTTCTGGAACAGTATGAGTAGGATTGGTGTCAGCTCTTCTCTGAATGTTTGGTAGAATTCTCCAGTGAAACCATCTGGAACAGGATTTTTTTTTCCATTTTGGTAGGTTGTTTTTGTTTGTTTTTATGATATGTTCATGTTATGGGTCTGTTCAGATTTTCGACCTCAGTCTGTGTCAGTTTAAGTAACTAGTGTGTTTCTAGAAATCTGTCCACTTCAAGATTTTCAAATTTGTTGGAGTACAGTTCTTAATAGTATCCTGATATTATCCTTTTTATTTCGGTTGGTTCTGCTGTGACTGATGTCTGATTTTTTTGACTGCTACTTCCATGGGTGTTGATTGTGGAGCCAAGAAAACGAAAATAACTCACAACTTCAATCTTTTCTCCCTTTGTTGTGATGCTGCTTATTTGTCCAGCTGTGAGGATTTTAATTTTCTTTATATTGAGGTTTAATCCATACTGAAGATTATAGTCTGATATTCAGCAGTAAATCTTTAGTCTTCATCAGTAAGTGCTACAAATCATCTTCACTTTCAGGAAGCAAGGTTGTGTCATTTGCATATCACAGGTTGTTAATGAGTCTTCCTCCAATCCTGATGCTGCTATTTCTTCATATAGTCCAGTTTCTGAGATTATTTGCTCAGCATAGAGATTGAATAAGCATGGTGAAAGGATACAATCCTGACAGATACCCTTCCTGATTGTAAAGCATGTATTATTTCTTTGTGCTTTACAGTTTCCTCATGAGTTCAGTTAAGTGTTCTGGAATTCCCATTCTTGATAACTTTATCCATAATTTATTATGATCCACACAGTCAAATGTTTTTGCAAAGTCAATAAAACAGAGGTTAACATCTTTCTGGTATACTCTGCTTTTAGCCAAGATACATTTAACATCAGCAATGACATATATCTTTCCACACACCCTTCTGAAGTCAGCTTCCATTTCTGGAAGTTCCCTGTCAATATACTGTTGCAAATGTTTTTGAATTATTTTCAGCAAAATTTTACTTGAATGTGGTATTAATGATATTTTTTTATAATGTCCACATATATTGTATCACCTTTCTTTAGAATTGACACAAATATCTATCTCTTTCATTCTGTTGGCCAGGTAACTGTATTCCAAATTTCTTAGCATAAATGAGTGTCTTCAGCGCAATATCTGTTTGTTGAAACATCTCAATGAGTATTAAATCAATCCTTGGAGTCTTGTTTTTTGCTAGTTCCTTCCATGTGATTTGGTTTCTTCCTTCAATACCACTGTTTTTTTTTTTTTTTTTAATTGTGATTTTGGTGAAGATTTACAGAGCAAATTCACTTTCCACACAGCAGTTCACATACACTTTGTCTTATGACATTGACCACTGTTTACCACAATAAAACAGCTCCCCTTCAACTTCCTCCCCATAGTTACCGCTTCCCA
>NW_006925505.1:0-2362 GCF_000298275.1 Orycteropus afer afer | reverse complement strand
GCACCCAGGCTCCGTCTGAGCACACAGACTGTGATGGAGTTCCTGAGGGCCCAGAAGGTGGGTGGGAGTGGGGAATGGCTGCACTTCCATTCACCAAGCCAGTGTGAGGTATAAGAGTAACAAAAGGAATGTTGCACATTTTCAGTCTTGCAGGTCCAGAGTGTCCTTGGGGTTGCTGGAAAGTGGAACCTCCTCTTAAGCCTCTGGAATCTGCAAGAGCGCTGTCTCTTTAAATATCCAAAATAGTCAAGCCACTTGTGAGCATTCAAAATGGTGGCACTCTCAAGACTGGCAAAAGTCCACAGCTCAGCCCGCCTTTCTCTTCACCTTCTCCATTTATTCCCCAGCCAGCACAGCAGTCCTCTGTGAAGTCCCTGGCTAGCAGGGCTTATTTTTAGGTTAATTTTTAGGTCCTAACACCACTCGGGAATCTCCAGGCTGTCTGTGCCGTGCCATTAGGATTGCTCAGGATCTCTGCCAGACCGCAGCTCCGTGTGTCTCCTTTTTTGGTATTTTCACACAAATTCTTCTGCTAGTTGGGGTTTCGTCCACTTATATATCCTTCCCTTCAAGGCTCAGGGGTCCAAGATTATCTTCTGTGTCTGTGTTGTTTTCCCTTTTCTTTGTTGAAGAGGGTCTGTGCAGTCTTTCTGCCTAGTCCACCATCTTACCAGAACTCCTCAATACCACTGGTTCTTGATCATGTGTTACCTCATGAAATAGTTGAACATTGACCAATTCTTTTTGGTTCAGGGATTCTGTGTATTTCTTCCATCTTGTCTTCATATTTCCTTCATTAGTCAATGTTTTGCCCATAGAATCCTTCAGTATTGCAACTTGAGGCTTGAAATTTTTCTTCAGTTCTTTCAGTTTGAGAAATGCTGAGTGTGTTCTTCCTTGTTGGTGTTCTAACTCCAGGTCTTTGCACATTTCATTATAATCCTTTGCTTTGTCTTCTCAAGCTGCACTTTGAAATCTGTTCAGCTCTTTTATTTCATCACTTCTTTAATTTGCTTTAGATAGTCTATATTCTAGAGCAACTTTCAGCGTGTCCTCTGACATCCATTTTGGTGTTTTATTCCTTTCCTGTCTTTTGCATGACCCTTTGCTATCTTCATGTATGATGTTCTTTATGTCATCCCACAATTTGTCTGGTTTTTGGTCACTGGTGTTCAATGCATCAAATCTATTCTCTAGATGGTCTGTAAATCCAGATGGTCTCTAAATCCAGATTGGATATAATCAAGGTAATACTTTAGCTCTCATGGACTTGTCTTAATTCTCTTCAGCTTCAACTTGAACTTGCATACAAGCAATTGATACTGAGTTTTCCATCATCACTTTCCAGCAATATATCAGACAATATTTCATGGCTATTCATAAAGTTTTCAAGTAATATATTAGACAGTGTTTCACTACTATTCATAAGGTATTCAGTGGCCAATTTTTTCAGAAATTGATCTTCTCCCTGGTCTGTTTTTCTCTGGAAGCTCTGCTGAAACCTGTCTGCCATGGGTGACCCAGCTGGTATTTGAAATACCAGAGCAGATTAAACATATCTAAATGAATGAAAATTAATTGATTCTTTCTTGATAATGAGGTCTGAGGTTGCACTTCTTCAAAAACCAAAAACCAAACTCACTGCCATCAAGTCGGATCTTACTCATAACAACCCCTCCTTAGGTTTCCAAGGTGGTATCACTACAGAAGTAGATTGCCCAACCTTCCTTACGAGGAATGGTTGGTGAGCTTGAACCACCAGCCTTCTGGTTAGCAGTCAGGTGCCTTAGGGACTGTGTCACCAGAGCTCTCACACTGCTTCAGTAAAGCTTTTGAAAGACCCCTCCCAAACTAGGTGAAGAACTTTTAAGACAAAAGACAGTAAGATACTGCTTTACTTTAGTTATCACAATATTGGAAGTATCCCTGTTACAAAAAAACTGTAAGCAAATTCTCTCTATTATAGAAGATTTCTAAAAATCCAAAACAGAAATCACAATGAGACACACCTAAAATAAAAGTTTGAATAAAAATATATGGTATTTAAACAATTTTCTTTCAAAAATTATTATGGGTTAAGATAATTTCCAAGATCTTTATGTAACTTCCTGATATTAAATTGAGCTAATATTCTTTATAATTTATAGTTTATACCTTTTTTTTTTTTGCACAAAGATGTATGTGTGTGTGTGAATATAAATGTGTTCATTATTGTCACTTAAAGAATTATACAAAAGAAAGGTTTGACAGAGTTACAAAAAAGGCAAATTATTTGATATAGTTAAAGTTTTATTTATATGATACTAAAAGCAAGAGGCGGTGGAAAAGCTCAATATCTTCAGCCAAAACCAGGCCAGGAGCT
>NW_006925504.1:10717-11497 GCF_000298275.1 Orycteropus afer afer | reverse complement strand
CTTCATTTATTATTCTCCTTCCCTACTTTTTTTTTTTTCTTCTTATAGCCATATCCCCAGATGTTGCAGGTTTGCTTGTTTTTTCTTCTTTTTTTTTTTTCCTTTTCTCTTTTTTTGGTTACTGTTCCTGTGTGATTACATGGTATATTTTACGTCCATGAGTGTTAGGTTTTTGATGGTTAATCAATTGCAATTTGTGTCTAACTGAGTGGGAGACAACAACAATCCTCATAAGACACAACTACACCCATACCTCTTGCTACTTCACTTACTGAGCGAGAGCTACTTCCTCCTTCTCCACCAATGGGCCAATGATAAAAAACCACCAAGAAGAGCCTGAAACACCCTTGGCTGCTCTTCATAATAAGTTAACAGAGATATAAATACAACAATGTCATGATGCCTTGGAAAAAACAGACCATCACAGACCACACAAAGAAGCAGGATAAAGTGGTAGAAACAAGGGAGCAGGATACACAACCAGAATACATCCCTGAGAAAGCAGCCACATTGGAACAATCTGATAAGGAATTCAAAAGAATTGTCTTTAGCTATCTTCAGAGGATTGAGAGACAGAACAAAGAAAACACAGAAAAAAACCTTAAAAGAATTTTGGAAGAAAATACAACAACAAAATGACAAATTAAATGAAAAATTAGAAATTATTCTAAACCTGCAGATAGAAATCCGAAAGATTAATACTAAATTGTTAGAAATAGATAACACATTGGAAGGGCAAAGGAGAAGAAATGATGTGATGGAAGACAGAATTAATGAGAT
>NW_006925504.1:7184-8551 GCF_000298275.1 Orycteropus afer afer | reverse complement strand
AAACAAAACCCATCAATATGCTGCCTACAAGAGACACACCTTAGAGATAATGACAAAAACAGACTAAAAATCAAAGGTTGGAAAAATATATATCATCAAATGGCAACTGTAAGAGAAGGAGTGGCAATATTAATTTCTGATCAAATTGACTTTAAAACAGAAAGCACCATACAGGACAAAGAAGGATATTATATAATGATTAAAAGATCAATTGAATATGAAGATATAACTATAATAAATATTTATGTACCCAATGAAAGAGCCCCAAAATACATAAATCAGACTTTAAAAGAGTTGAAAAGCAAAATAGATGACTCCACACTCACAGTGGGAGACTTTAATACACCACTTTCTTTGGAAGATAGAACAACTGGAAAGAAACTCAACAAAGATGTAGAAAAGTTAAGCAATACAATCAACCAACTTGGCCTTATAGACATCTATAGAGTATTTCACCCAACACAGCACAATATACATTCTTCTCCAGTGCATATGGAACTCTTTCTATGATAGACCATATGTTAGGCCATAAAGAAAGCCTTACAAAATTTAAAACATTGAAATACTGCAAAGCATCTTCTCAGATCATAATGCTATCAAATTAGAAATCAACAAAAGAAAGATCAACAGAAAAAGAGTAAACACATGGAAACTGAAAAACACCCTCCTTGAGAAAGACTGGGTACGAGAAGAAATCAAAATTGAAATTTGAAAATTATTGAATCTATCGAGAATGAAAACAAAACATAACAAAATCTTTGGGACACAGCAAAAGCAATGCTCAGAGGCCAATTTAAAGCAATAAGTGCACATATCAAAAAAGAAGAAAGAACCAAAATCAACACTTTAAACAAACATCTCCAACAATTAGAAAAAGAACAGCAAAAAAGCTCACAGTCACCAGAAGGAAGGAAATAATCAAGATTTGAGCAGAAATCAATGAAATAGAAAATAGAAGGGCTATAGACAAAATCAAGACCAGAAGTTGGTTTTTTGAGAAGATCAATAAAAATGACAAACCACTGGCAAATTTAACAAAGGAAAAGAGGGAGAAAATACAAACAAAACGAATAAGAAATGAAATGGGTGACATCACAACAGAACCAACTGAAATAAAAAGGATAATATCAGGATACTATGAAGAATTGTACTCCAACAGATTTGAAAATCTGGAAGAAATGGACAGTTTTCTAGAAACACACCACTTACCTAAACTAACACAGATTGATGTGGAAAAGTTGAACAGGCCCATCACAAAAGAAGAAATTGAACAGATCATCAAAAAATTACCAACTAAAAAAAGCCCTGGCCCAGACGGTTTCACTGGAGAATTCTACAGAACATTCACAGAAGAACTGATACCAATC
>NW_006925504.1:3754-5837 GCF_000298275.1 Orycteropus afer afer | reverse complement strand
GAAGAGAAGCCAGATGATTGGGAACTTCTAAAAATTAAATTTTTATGTGCTTCCAAAGACTTCTCCAAAAGAGTCAAAAGAGAACCTACAAATTGGGAAAAAAATATTTGGTAATAACATATCTGACAAGGGACTTATCTCTAGAATTTATAGAAAACCCCAGCAACCCAATAACAAAAAGACAAGCAATCCAATTAAAAAATGGGCAGAAGACATGAATAGATACTTCACCAAGGAGGATATTCAAGCGGCCAACAAACATATGAAGAAATCTCACGATCATTAGCTATCAGAGAGATGCAAATCAAAACAACCATGAACTACTATCTTGCTCTAGCACTGGTAGCAAAATTCAACAAGAAGTAAAAAACAAATGCTGGTGAGGTTGTGGAGAGATTGGGACTCTCATACACTGCTGGTGGGACTGTAAAATGGTACAAACATTGTGGAAAGTAGTATGGTGATTCCTTCAAAATTTGGAATTAGATATACCATTTGACCCAGCCATTCCATTACTAGGTATATACCCTAAAGAAGTGAGAGCTATGACAAGAACAGATATATTCACACCCATGTTCATCACAGCACTATTCACAATAGCCAAAAGATGGAAATAACCTAGGTGTCCAACAACTGAGGAATGGATAATCAAACTATGGTACATACACACAATGGACTTCTATGCAACACTAAAGAATAATGTAGAATCTGCAAAACACTGCATAATGTAAATGAACTTGGAGGATATTATGCTGAGTGGAATAAGTCAATAAGAAAAGGAAAAATATTGTATTATTCTGTTATTGTAAAATTCAGGGAAAGTTTTATCTATGGAAGGACATTTTCTTTGTTGGCTACCAGGGGTGGGAGTGTAGGGTAGGGAATGCTATTAGATAGATAGAGATAAGTATTGATTTGAGTGATGAGAAGGGCAATGTACCAAATGGGCATGACCAATATGGTGTCATTGAGGAACAGAAAGAAATAGAGAGGTACATGGGAGGTACAGACAACAAAGATGAACCCTTTTGCACATAGAGTACTGCATTGTCAGTGAAGGCAAACATGGGCATATGGGTGGATAGATGGGTGGACAGGCTGAACTATTAGGTATGTCCATGAATTGGGGAGTGCATATAAGAACATGTATAGGGTTGGCAGACGATGGTCCTATGTTTATGTGAATGATCAGAATTCCCAGGTGTATAGTAGAGCTGACAAGGGGCAAGGTTGTGGTCACTGCTTGGTCACAGCCAGCTACCCAGAGGGACTGAGTAGTTGACCCTGTAGGCTTGGGACTATAGTCACAGGGGATATCAACCTCAATTGGCATAAAGTACTATACAAAATATTGTTACACCTCCTACTTTGGTGAGTAGCAACTGGGATCTTAAAAGCTAGTAAGCTGCCATCTAGATGCAACGATGGGTCTCTCCTTGTCCAGAGCAGAGAACAATGAAGAAAACCAAAAATTAATGGAAACAATCAGTCCTAGCAACTGGTATGCCATTCAATCTTCAGCCTGTATGACTATGAGACCAGAACCAGATGGTGCCCAGCTACCACTGTCATCCACTTGGAAGGGGATCTATGTAGGAGATCCTTGGTAGAGAGAGAGAACAATGTGGAACAAACTCAAAATCATTTGGAAAAAAAAAAGGGGGGGGCAGCAGGTTTGCTGTCCGATAGAGCCTGGTGGAACCACTGAGACTATGGCCCTTAGCTGCTCTTCAAGTCTGGAATTATACCCACACCTGTGGTTTCCAGCCAAACAAAAGACAGGCATATGAGTTGAACATTTACTGAGGTAGATACACTCCTTGGGAGAAAGAAGGACTGCTTATGCACAGGGAGACAGCTCAGGGGGCAGGATTGCATGGAGGAATGGACACAGGGAAGAGGTAATTATGGGGAGGAAGTGGGAAGGGAGCTGATGCATTGTGGTAAATTGTGGTCAATGTCATGAGACAAAGTGTATGTGAATTGGTGTATGGAATGTGAATTTTCTCTGTAAATTTTCACCCAAATCACAATATAAATAAATAAATAAATAGATAGATAAATAAATAAATAAATAAAACTG
>NW_006925504.1:0-3584 GCF_000298275.1 Orycteropus afer afer | reverse complement strand
AAAAAAAAAAAAAAAAACCCTACATTTTTTATAGGGGAAATACCTCTAAGAGATGCTGTGTCTCAGAGATTTGGAATTTTGTATTGTATTAAAATAGGTTAGAGAATGTGCTCTATTCAAATGTCCTGGCATCACAAAGAGAGGACACTATCTTGAGGCAAAGCATATTTAGAGATCCTCTTGAGGTTTGCATTGTTTCTCATCAGTGCCTATAAAGTCACCTTTATATAAAATGAGAGCCTCTCTTACTGAAAAATTCTTTGGAAAAAATATTTGTGGCCAGACAGTATTGTATTCCACATAACAATACTGATTATCACAATCAAAATAAGATGTGACCTGTGAGTACACAAACGTTTCACATTTTTCCCCATATTAGGTAGTTACTCTATTCCTAATCCATGAATTATGTGATAAAATTCACTTTAATAATATCATTGTCAAGATCTTCAATAAGCAAAGCCCTACTGGAGAAGAACAAAGTAGGACGTCTCACACTTCCAGATTCAAAACCTACTATACAAACACAGTAGTCAAAACTGCCTGGTAAATCTACAATGATAGACACATAGACCAATGGAATAGAATTGAGAACCCAAAAATAAACTATGGTCAGCTGATCTTTGACAAATTGATGAAATCCATTACCTGGGGAAGAGATTGTCTGTTTAACAAATGGTGCTGGCAAAACTGGATATCCATTTGCAGAAAAATGAAGCAAGATCTTAACTCACACCATACACACAAACTAATTTCAGATGAAGTAAACAATTACATGTGAAACATAAAACTATAAAGTTCCTCAAGGACCAAATAGGGGCTAATTTGTTGTGGTGGTGGTGGTTATGTGTTGTGAAGTTGGATCCAACTCGTAGTGACTCTTCCTTGGGTTTCTGAGGCAGTATCACTGCGGAAGTAGATTGCCCCACCTTCCATCTGAGGAGTGGGGCAAATTTAGGGTGCCTAATGTGTGTTATACTATGTTATAGTTATGTTATATAGCATAGTGCCTAAGGCACTTGACTGCTAACCAGAAGGCTGGCGGTTCAAACCCACCAGCCACTCCTCGGAAGGAAGGTTGGGCAATCCTACTTCCGTAGTGATACTGCCTCGGAAACCCAAGGAGGGGTTGCTAAGAGTCGGGGCTGACTCAAAGGCAAATAACAACAACAACGTGTGTTTTAATAGACTATCAAGCATAATTCAAAATGCACAAACAGCAGAAGAGAAACCAGATGATTGGGACCATCTAAAAATTAAATTTTTATGTGCTTCCAAAGACTTCTCCAAAAGAGTCAAAAGAGTGCCAACAGACTGGGAAAAAATATTTGGCAATGACATATCTGACAAGGGATTTATCTTAAAATTTATAGAAAACTCCAACACCTCAACAACAAAAAGATGAATAATCCAATTAGAACATGGGCAGAAGACATGAACAGACACTTCACCAAAGAGCATATTCAGGCAACCAACAAACATATGAAGAAATGCTCACAATCATTAGCCATTAGAGAGACTCAAATCAAAACAATAAGATACCACCTTGCTCCAGCACCAGTAGCAAAGTTCAACAAGACAGAAAATTACAAATTCTGGTGAGGATGTGGAGAGATTGGGACTCTCATACACTGCTGGTTTTGTTGTTGTTGTTAGGGGTATCGAGTTGGCTCTGGCTTATAGTGATCCTATGCACAACAGAATAATACACTGTCCGTTCCTGTGCCAGTCTCACGATCCTTGTTATACCTGAGCCCATCGTTGCAGCCACTGTGTCAATCCATCTTATTGAGGGCCTTACCCCTTTTTGTTGACCCTCCACTTTACCAAGCATGATATTCTTCTGCAGGGAATGGTTCCTTCTGACAACATGACCAAAGTAGATGAGACAAAGTCTGTCCATTCTTGCTTAAGGAGATTTTCAGCTGCAATTCTTCCAGGATGGATTCGTCAGTTCTTTTAGCTGTCTATGGTACTCAAGGAGGGGTCGCTATGAGTCAGGTTCGACTCGACGGCACATAACAACAACAACATGGTACTCATAGCATACTTCTCCAACATCACAATTCAAAAGCATCAACTCTTCTTTGGTCTTCCTTATTCATTATCCAGTTGTCACATGCATAAGACTCACTGTCGTCGAGTTGAATCCAATTAATTGTGACCCCTCCTGGGTTTTCTGAGATGGGATTTCTACAGAACTAATTTTCCCAGTCTTCCTTCTGAGGAATGGCTGGTGGGTTTGAACCTCCAGCCTTCTGCTTAGCAGTCAAATGCCCTGGACACTACACTACCAGAACTCCCACAAGCATAAGAGTTAATTGAAAATATCACAGCTTGGGTTAGGTGCACCTTAGTCTTCAAGGAGATATTTTGGCTCTTCATCACTTGAAAGAGACGTTTTTCAGCAGGTCTTCCCAGTGAAATACATTGTATGATGTCTTGACTGGTACTTCTATTTGTGTTGATTATAGAACCGGGAAATATGGAGTCCTTGACAACTTCAATCTTTTTTTCAATCCATCATGAACTGCAGACTGCAGTCTTTAATCTTTATCAGTAAATACTTCAAGTCATCCTCACTTTCAGCAAGCAAAGTTGTGTCATTCTCATGTCACAGGTTGCTAGTGAGTGTTTCTCCAATCCTGATGCCACATTCTTGTTCATATAATCCAGCTTCTTGGATTAATTGTTCAGCATACATAATGAATATGTATGATGAAGGATACAACCCTGGCACACTCCCTTCTTGATTTTAAACCATGCAGTGACTCCTTGTTCTGTTTGAATGACAGCCTCCTGTTCTATGTACAGGTTCTTCATGAGTACAACCAACTGTTCTAGAATTCTCATTCTTCTCACTGTTACCCATCATTAGTTATGATCCACACAATCAAATGCTTTTGCATAATCAATAAAACGTAAGTAAACATTTTTCTGGTATTCTTTGCTTTGAGCCAAGATCCATCTGACATCAGAAATGATATCCCTCATTCCCTCTCCTCTTCTAAATCTAGCTTGTCAAAATACTGCTGGAATCATTTTTGAATTATCTTCAGAAATGTCGAGCAAACAAAGCCAATTACTATAATGAACTGTGCAAAGACTTAGGGTAGAAAACCAAAAGAGAACACATCCAGCATTTTTCAAGCTGAAAGAATTGAGGAAAAAAAAATTACATCTCGAGTTGCAATACTGAAAGATTCTATGGGCAAAATATTGAATGTTTCAGGAAGCATCAAAACAAGATGGAAGAAATACACAGAATCACTGTACCGAAAAGAACTGGTAGATCTTCATCAGTTTCAGAAGGTGGCATATGATCAGAAACCAATTGTGCTGAAGGAAGTAGTTAAAGCTGCGCTGAAGGAATTGGGGAAGAACAAACTTTTTGGTCTTTTATTCCTTTTCTGTTTTTTTAATGACTTCTTGCTTTCTTCATGAGTGATATTTTTGGTGTCATCTCACAATTCTTCTGGTTTTCAGTCATTGGTGGTCAATGCATCAAATCTGTTATTTAGATTGTCTGTAAATTCAGGAAGGATATTATCAACATCATATTTTGGCTTTCATGGACTTATTTT
>NW_006925503.1:0-10452 GCF_000298275.1 Orycteropus afer afer | reverse complement strand
CGGAAACCCAAGGAGGGGTCGCTATGAGTTGGGGACGACTCGATGGCAAACAACAACAACAACAACAAATATATATATATATATATATAAATTCTTATATACAGAAATATTTGTAGGTATGCACTTGTTCACAGATTATTACACAATGAATATTCCCTTGCTCTTTCCCTTGATGAGGCCTAAGAAGCAAAGATAATCATTGCTGATGAGCACATATAACAGCCAGATCTTTGTTTCTAATTCCATTCTTCAATTAAAGGAAGCATGACTACTTGAAGAAATGGTTGATTTTAGGACTATGCAGGAAATGTACAAGATGAGCATTGCAGATCTTATAGTGCCAGAAAGTAAGGATTGCTCACAAACAAATAAAAATTAAAATCTAACAAAACAAAATACACACATACACACAAAATAAAAGGGGTATGTCAAAAGGACACAGGAACCTAATTGAAAACACCACTTCGTGGCCAAACCTGGAACAAATCAAGCAAAAAATCAATCAATCAATCAACATATATCATTGTATTAAAGCCCAAAGTATAAAATAAATATCCATGAGTGCATACTGATGTAAGTAAATAGTTAAAGAAATATATAAATAAGGAGAAAGAAAAAAAACGTGCAGAAGAACTAAAAATAATTTATGTCAATACATAATTTATGTGAAACATAAATTCTCATTCTTAAGTGCAGGCTATGCATAATGAATTCTTCTGAAGAGTAACATATGGAAAAGGGGGGGAGAGTAACTTTTTAGGTAAGAAATCTGACAAACACTATCTTAACCAGTTCAGCAAGGTTAACATCATCACTGAAAACATCATGTTAGTTGAATGTACCCTTAAAATGATTTGATGAAAATGATGCTTTATATCTGTGATGTTCTCTTTCAAAATCAATGACCATGGTCTAATCAATAGAAAAACATCAGACAAATCTCAATAGCATATTTTACAAAATACCTGACCAGTAATCCTTCCAAGTGTCAAGTCATTAAAAACAAGAAAAGTCTGAAAAACTGTATAGCCAAGAAAGGATTTTGGTTTTATGTTGAGACATAGTCCATACTGCACACTGTAGTCTTTAATCTTCATTAATAAGTGCTTCAATTCATCTTCACTTTCAGCAAGCAAAGTTGTGTTGTCAGCATATCACAGGTTGCTAATGAGTCTTCTTCCAATCCCAAGGCCATGCTGTTCTTCATATAGTCCAGGTTCTCATATTATTTGCTCAGCATACACATTGAATAAGTATGGTGAAATGAAAAAACACTGACACACTACTTTCCTGATTTTAAACGATGAACTATCTCCCAATTGTACTTAAACGACAGCCTCCTGGTCTATGTACAGGTTCCTCAAGAGCACAATTAAGAATTCTGGATTTCCCATTCTTCTCAATGTTATCCATAACTTGTTATGATCCACACAATCAAATGCTTTTACATATTCAATAAAGCACAAGTAAACATCTTTCTGGTATTCCTTGCTTTTATCCAAGATCTATTTGACATCAGCAATGATATCCTCATTCCATGTCCTCTTCTGAATCCAGCTTGCATTTCTGGAAGTTCTCTATCAATATATTGCTGCAACCATTTTTGAATTATCTTCAGTAAGATTTTAATTTTGTCTGATATTAATGATATTGTTTGATAATTTCCACATTCTCTTGGATCACATTTCTTTGGAATGGGTACAAATATGGATGTCTTCCAATCAGTTGGCCAGGCATCTGTCTTGCAAACTTCTTGGCAGAGCTGAATGAGTGCCTCCAGCACAGCATACATTTGTTGTAACATCTCAGTGGGTATTCCATCAATTCCTGAAGCCCTATTATTCGCCAATTGCTTCAGTGAAGCTTTACCTTCTTCCTTCAATACCATTGGTTCTCGCTCATATGCCACCTCCTGAAATGAATGTACATCAACCAATTATTTTTGGTACAGTGATTCAGTATATTCCTTCCATCTTCTTTTGATGTTTCCTGCATCATTCAAAGTATTGCTCATAGATTCTTTCAATGTTGCAACTCAAAGCCTGAATTTTTTCTTCAGTTCTTTCAGTGTGAGAAATGCCAAGTGTGTTCTTCCCTTTTGGTTTTCTAACCACTGTTCTTTGTACATTTCATTATAGTGATTTTGTCTGCTTGAGCTGCTCTTTGAAATCTTCTGTTCAGCTCTTTTACCTTTTCATTTCTTCCATTTGCTTTAGCTAATCTCCATGCAAGGACAAGTTTCAGAGTCTCTTCTGACATCCATTTTGGTCTTTTCTTACTTTCCTGTCTTTAATGACCTTTCACTTCCTTCATTGATGATGTTCTTGATATCTTACCAAGAATTCCCATTCTTATTACTGTTATCCATAATTTGTTATGAGATACATAATTTGTGTGGAAATTAGTACAGTCTATTATACGAAAGACAAAAGGAATTGCATAAGCACTGTGCTTTAGTTCATATATCCCCCACCTCCATTAGAGCATGAGTTAATTATTCTGGTTTTCGGTCATTGGTGTTCAATGCATCAAATATATTCTTTAGATGGTCTCTAAATTCAGGAGGGATATAAATAATGTCATGTTTTGGCTCTCATGGGCTTGTTTTAACTGTCTTCAGCTTTAACTTGAACTTCCATATGAGCAGTTGATGGTCTGTTCTAGTCTGCTCCTGGCCTTGTGTTGGCTGAACATATTGACCTTCTCCACTGCCTTTTTCCATAGATGTAGTCAATTTGATTCCTGTGTACTCCATCTGGGGAAGTCCACATGTATAGCCAACATTTATGTTGTTGAAAAAAAATTATTTTCAATGAATAAGTTGTTGGTCTTGTAAAATTCTACCGTGCAATCCCTAATGTCATTTCTATTACCAAGGCTATATTTTCCAACTATCAGTAACACTTCTTTGTTTCCAACTTTTGCATTCCAATCACCAGTAATAATCAACACATCTTGATTGCATGTTTGGTCAATTTCAGACTGCAAATTTAGTAAAAAACTTCAGTTTCCCCATCTTTGGCTTAGATGGTTGCTGTGTAAATTTGAATAATATGAGTAGTAACTGGTCTTCTTTTTATGTGCATGGATATTATTCTGTCACTGACAGCATTGTACTTCAGCATAGATCTTGAAACATTCTTTGTGACAATGAATGCCATGCCATTCCTCTTCAAATTGTCATTCCAAGCATAGTAAATCATATGGTTGGTTCAAAATGGCCAAAACCAGCCCATGTCTGCTCACCAATGCTTAGGATATTGATCTTTATGCATTCTATTTCATTTTTGACAACTTCTAATTTTCCTAGATTCATACTTCGTACATTCCATGTTCCAATTAGTATAGGATGTTTGTAGCTGTTTCTTCTCATTTTGAGTCATGCCACATCAGCAAATAGAGGGCCCAAAAGCTTTACTCCATCCACATCACTAAGGTAAGCTCTACTCTGAGGAAGCAGCTCTTCCCCAGTGCCCTCTGACCTGAGAGACTCAACTTCTACCACTATGTCAGACAATGTTGCAGGGCTATTCGTAAAGTTTTCCAGTAATATATCAGACAGTGTTTCACTGCTATTCATAAGGTTTTCACTGGCCAATTCTTTGAGAAGTAGATGTCCTCTTCCTTCTTCCAAGTCTGTAGTAGTCTGGAAGCTTTGCTGAAATCTGTCCACCATGGGTGACTCCACTGGTATTTGAAATACTGGTGGTATAGCCTCCAGCCTCATAGCAATATGAAAGTCA
Organism: Orycteropus afer afer; assembly: GCF_000298275.1. Lineage (NCBI taxonomy): Eukaryota > Metazoa > Chordata > Mammalia > Tubulidentata > Orycteropodidae > Orycteropus > Orycteropus afer. The sequence goes on along the minus strand of NW_006925503.1, from coordinate 6,709 downwards.
AACATTAAGACAAACTGACAGATGAGTTACCTTACATATTATATTTTCTTAAAACATCTTTTAAAAAAAAAATAAAAATAAAAAAGGGAACAGGTCTATGAAGCCAAAACATTTTCATTTGCATGTGAATTTATATCTGAAATTTCCTTTCTGTTCCCTTGTTTTACCTGTGTATTCTTGTCCTGGGACTGTGTATTCATGTCCTAATACCATTTTGTTTATGTTGCTGTTGTTGTTGTTATGTGCTGTCAAGACTCATAGCGACCCCTCCTTGGGTTTCCGAGGCAGTATCACTACGGAGTTAGATTGCCCATCCTTCCTTCCGAGGAGTGGCTGGTGGGTTTGAACCATAAGCCTTCTGGTTAGCAGTCAAGTGCCTAAGCACTATGCTACCAGAGCTCCTAATTTTGTTTACAGAGATTTCAAAAATGTCTGAGTAATTTATTGAGATAGATAACCTCCTTGCTTATTTATTTATTTTTTTCAGGTTACCCCTTAGTATTCTTTCTTTTATATTTCCTCAAATAAACATCATAATTAACTTCTTTAGCTCATAAAAAAAAATAAATCAGATGGCATTTCTTTTAAGAGTCTGCTAAATTTCTAAATATTTTAGAGTCAATTGCTGTAACATGGTGACTCTTCTTATTCAAGAACATAGTATATCATATATGTTCCACTTTTTTAATTCACTTTTGTGTCTTTTAATATTTTTTTTTCCTTTTATAACTTCCCCTTACATATGTTACAGACATTCTTGTTATTTCTCAATATTTTGTTTATTTTTGCTGTAACAAATAGGGTTTTCAGTTCTAATATATCTTGTACTTTTTGTTGGATCTTTATTAATTTTGTTTTTCTGAGATTTATAAACTTTGTATTAGATTTGTCTTGTTATTTATTTTCATTTTTGGGGTTTTATAAAACAATCATAACTTTGAACATAGTAATAAAATTACATTTGAGCCTTACTGGTGCAGTGATTGAGCACTCTCATGCTAACAAAAATGTCAACCATTCAAATGCACTAGCTGCTCCACAAGAGGAGGGCGTGGCAGTCTGCCTCTGTGTGGAGTGCTGCCTCCGAAACTCTATGAAGCAGTTCTCTTCTGTCTTACAGAGCAGTTGACAGCAATGGGTTTGGTGTTTTGATTTGCTTTTCTGATCATTCTGCTTTTATTTCTTTCCCTTATAAAGTGAATTGTCTAATATTCCCATATGACATTAAATAGTGGTGGAAACTTAGGGCATCTATGTCTTGTTCCTTCTTTTAAAGAGAAAGTCTCAAGTGTGTTTCCATTAAGAACTAAACTAACTTCTAGACGGAGATGTATCATTATATATGGTTAAATAGTGTCTTTGAATAATGGATTTTTTTAAAAAAATCATGAATGTGAATTGAATTATAAAAGTTAATTTTCTGCATTAATGAAAATATTTGTATGAACTTTCTTCTTCAATTTTGAACATGGTGAATTATGTTCTTGGATTTGTTAATATGAACAACTTTTGTTTTTGGTTACATATCTCACTTGACATTATATATAATGGGTTTCTTTTGAATACTGGGAAGTAAAGTTCCATGGGGCTAGTTTGTAATCTTCTTTCTCCTATTGCTCTAGAGGGTAGGAGGGGTAAGAGATGAAGGGCTCTACAGGAAAGAAAGAAGACAACTGATTTAAACTAATCCTTTTTAATCATATTAATAATGAATCCCCTGGAAAATGAACCAAGTAATTTTTGCTAGAAATGGAGTCTATCTATGAATCACTTTCACAAAATGTGAAAGTTTAGAATAACTTAAGGCAACTAAACTTGGAATAGATGGATTATTGTGGCATGACTCTCTGGGAATATCACATAAATCATGCAACTGTCAGATTAGGAAATAGAGATGTTTGATGACTAAAATACTTTCTTCCATATAAAATGTAATAACCTCATAATTTAGAAATTTCATTTATCAACCTGACCTAGAGAAAGCCCAATTTAGGAAGAATGAACCTAGAGTTACTATTTCCAGCCATCATCCTCTTGAATGATTATATCTTTGAAATTATTAATTAAGCTTGATACAGCGTAAGAGATTTGATTCATGAGTCTGAGTGGATGACAAGCTGATGTTTGTTATCACAAACTCATGTTATGAGAACAATTGTCCTTCAAACAAATAAATCATGAGGATCTTCACTTTTGGCAAGAAAAAGCAAGGGGTAAAAAATCATGATAACTTCATACCTGGGTGCCTGTTGAATCATCTTTGCTATAAAGTGTTGAACGTTTTGAGACAGATTATAGGATATAAGTCTAACCAATGAAATTTTGAAGAAATGGACTTAGGCTTTAGGTAACTAGTTAATGGAGTAATCAACTGGAAAGCAAAATAAGGCAAAAGGAAATTTAGCAAAATATTCCATTCACTGGCTGTTGCTATTATTGTGGCAAGATTATTTTCTTTACTATTAGAATTTAGAATTTTGCCAGAAATTTAAAATATATCCTCACATTCTTCAGGATTTTTTTTTTTTTTTTAATTTTTAAAGCTAAAATCTTTTTCATGAGAGGGACATTTTCTCACATTATTATTATTATTATTTTTAATTCTTAATCCTTCTCCATTTTTTCCTTTTTGTCTACACTATTTTTCATATGCTTTTTCTAGAGTCATCTTCCATTCCTCTTGCTTTTATCACAATTCTATAGTTTTATGTTTGTGCTAGAGTATTTATTTTCTTACCATAAGATGTTTCTGGCAAATAAACTGACTCTAAAATTTGAGCACCCTTGCCATCAAGTTTATCCATTGATTTATTTAATTGGGATAGTGTCTGTTTTAGGTGTAGAAAATATGAAGAGACAGAGGATTTTCTGTATGTTTGTTTTAGGGATCTCTGGTCATGTAGCGGCTAAGACATGCTACTACTAACCAAAAGGCAGTGGTTTGTAACCACCAGCCATTTTGTAGGAGAAAGATAAGGCAGTCTACTTCCATAACAGTCTTGGAAATCCTGTAGGGTCACTATGAACCAGTATCAACTTGCTGATCTTGGGTTTATTTGTTTTGTTTTGTGCTAAGATCATTTTGGATAGCAAACATGAAAATATTTGGTTTTTAGAACACATCAAGAGAAAATGAGGTACTCAATTTTCAAAACTAGTTGATATTCTTTTTGTTATTGTTGTTAGGTCCCATAGACTTGTCTCTGACTCATAACGACCTTATGCACAGTAGAATGAAACACTGCCCAGTCCTAAGCCAGCCTCATGATCCTTGCTATATCTGAGCCCATTGTTGCAGCCACTGTGTCAATCCATTTCATTGAGAGACTTCCTGTTCTTCATTGACCCTCCACTTTACAAAGCACAATATCCTTATCCAGGGAATGGCTCCCTCTGACAACATGACCAAAGTAGGTGAGACGAAGTCTGGCCATTCTCTCTTCCAAGGAGCATTCCGGCTGCACTTCCTCCAGGACAGATTTGTTAGTACTTTTAGCAAACTGTGGTACTCTTAGCATTCTTCTACAACACCACAACTCAAAATCACCAACTCTTCTTTGGTATTCCTTATTCATTGTCCAGCTCTCATATGTATAAGAGGAGATTGAAAATACCATGGCTTTGGGTTAAGTGCACCTTAATCTTCAAGGTAACATCTTTGCTCTTCAGCACTTGAAGGAGGTCTTTTGCAGCAGGTTTTCCCAATGCAATACGTCATTTGAGGTCTTGAGTGTTGCTTCCATTGGTGTTGATTGTAGAACCAAGTAATATGAAGTGTTTGACAACTTCAATCTTTTCCACATTTATTGTGAAGCTATTTATTTGACTAGTAGTGAAGATGACTACAGTCTTTAATCTTCATCAGTAAATGCTTCAAGTCATCCTCACTTTCAGCAAGTAAAGTTGTGTCATCTGCATATCACACGTTGTTAATGAGTCTTTCTCCAATCTTGATGCCACACTTTTCTTCATAAGGTCCAGCTTCTTGGACTATTTGCTCAGCATACAGATTGGATAAGTATGGTGAAAGGATAAAACACTGAAACTCTCCTTTCCTGATTTTAAATCATGCAGTATCCCTTTGTTCTGTTCAAACAACAGCCTCCTGTTCCATGAACAGTTTCCTCAGGAGTATAATCAAGTGTTCTGGAATTCCATAATTCTGTTTAATGAACACTAAAAGATGATAACTTTTTTCACGCTTCTTTGTTTGGATTAATGAAAAGATCAATCAGATATATATCTCTGTCTTTAGTTCCATTTTAATAACTCAATTAGAGGAATTATCAGTTCCAATTATAAAGAAAGACTAAATTCTAGACAATTATTGGGGAAGATCAATATCTAGAAGACTAATCTCAGAGAAAAGGAGGTAAAACATTCAATGATAAGGGTTGACACAGTAGGTACAATGATGGATTTAAATATATTGAACATCATGAAAATGACACAGGACTGGCTAAACGTTTCATTCTCTTATATATAAAATTAGCATCAGATACAGCTGGCTTGACACCTGTTTAAATAAAAAAAATACCTTTTGCCATCAAATCCATTCCAACTTCCATTCCAACTCATGGCAACCCTATAGGACAGAGCAGAACTGCCTCATGGGGATTTCAAGGATTAATCTTTAAACACAGACTGCTCCATCTTTCACCTGTAGAGCAGAGTAGTGAGTTAGCAGTTTGAGCCTTCAGTTAGTAGCTGCCACCACGGATTGTTGACTCAACAGAAACAAACAACAAAATTTTTCCATGCTTCCTATTTAGCTATTATTAAGTTAGAGACATTTCTTTCTTTAATTTTACTAAAATAACACAATATGTTGCTATCCAAAATAAAACTAATCACTAAGTATTATCATTTTGATAAAGTTTATAAAATAAACATTAAGAAGTTTTTGAGGGGGAGTTCTGGCAAGATGGTGGACTAGGCAGAAAAACTGCACAGACCCTCCTCAACAAAGAAAAGGGAAACCAATTAACACAGACACAGAAAATAATCCTGGCCCCCTGAGCCTTGAAGGGAAGGATATAGAAGTGGACTAAACCCCAACTAGCAGAAGAATTTGTGTGAAAATACCAAAAAAGGAGACATATGGAGCTGCGGTTTGGCAGAGATCCTGAGCGATCCTGATGGCACAGACAGCTTGGAGATTCATGAGTGCTGGTAGGACTTAAGAATTAACCTAAAAATCAGCCCTGCTAGCCAGCGACTGCATAGAGGACTGCTCCGGTGGCTGGGGAATAAACGGAGAAGGTGAAGAGAAAGGCAGGGTGAGCTGTGAACTTTTGCCGGTCTGGAGGTGCCACCATTTTGAAAGTCTAAAAGCAGCTTGACTATTTTGGATATTTAAAGAGACAGTGCTCTTGCAGATTCCTGGGGCTCAAGGACAACTTCTACTTTCCAGAAACCCCAAGGACACTCCGGACCTGTGAGACTGAAAAGGTACACATTCCTCTTCTTACTCTTATACCACACACCTGCTTGGTGAATGGAGGTGCAGCCATCCCCCACTCCCACTTAACTTTTGGGCCCACAGGAACTCCATCACAGTCTGTGTGCTCAAGACGGAGCCAGAGTGCCCTGCCCATTCCTCCACTGATTTTTTTTTCCCTCTCTTTTATTATTTTTATTTTTTTTCTTTTTTTGCTTTCTTTTCCTGGTGATTAGTTTGTTTGTATTTGTCTGTTTTAAAACAACCCTTATTATTAATATTTTTGTCCTTTTTACTATTATACTTAATCTTCCCATCCCAGGTCTTAGTGTTCAGCATTTTTTCATTTCCCTGTTCCTGGTTGAAACTTTTTTTTTTTTTTTTTAAGGTTTTTTTTCCCCTTTTTTCTTGTAGTTAACCTGGTTTCTTATTTTTCTTTTTGCATTTTTCCCATGTTTTCTTCATTATTCTCCTTCTCTTCTTTTTTTCTCTTAAGGCCCTATCCCCAGATATTGCAGGTTTCCTTGTTTTTTCTTCTTCTTTTTCTCTTAATCTTTTTTTTGGTTATAGTTCCTGTGTGATTATATGGAGTGTTTTTTGTCCATGTGCTCTTAGTTTTTTGAAGGTTGTTAAATTGTAATTTGTGTCTAATTGAGTGGGAGACAACAACAGTCCCCATAAGACACAACTACACCCATATGTCCTGCAACTACACTTACTAAGCTAGAGCCACTACCTCCTTCTCCACCAATGGGCCAACAATAATAATAATAATTAAAAAAAAAACCCAAGAACAGCCGGAATCACACTTGACTGCTCTTCACAAACAGTTAACAGAGATCTAAATACAACAATGTTACAATGCCTCAGAGACAACAGACCATCACAGTCCACATAAAGAAGCAGGATAAAGTGGTAGAAACAAGGGAGCAGGATACAGAACCAGAACACATCCCTGAGGAAGAAGCAGCATTGGAACTCTCAGATAAGGAATTCAAAAGAATTATATTTAGGAATCTTCAAAGAATTGAGGGACAGACCAAGGAAAACACAGAAAAAAAAACTTAGAAGAATTTTGGAAGAAAATACAAGAAAAGAATGACAAAATAAATGAAAAATTAGAAATGATTCTAAATCAACAGATAGAAATCCAGAAGATTAGTACTAAATTGTCAGAAATAGGTAACACATTGGAAGGGCAAAGGAGTAGAATTGATGCAATGGAAGACAGAATTAATGAGATTGAAGACAAATACCTGAATACTTCTT
>NW_006925502.1:8950-10494 GCF_000298275.1 Orycteropus afer afer | reverse complement strand
TTCTGCCTAGTCCGCCATCTTGCCCCGCCCCCATGTTTTTTGAATGACAGAAAAATGATGTTGGGAGAACAAACACATGGTAGTTGAAAAGCTCAAGTTCTCTATCAGAAATGTAAAACTCTCAAAAAATTTTGTACCTGTGAATCCAAGGAGCCTTGGTAGTGCAGTAGTTAAGTGCTTGGCTAGGAACTCAAAGGTCAGTGGTTCAAACCCACCAGCTGCCGTGCACGACAAAGGTGTGACAGTCTGCTTCCATCCAAGTTGACAGCTGTGGTAACCCTATGGGGCAGTTCTACTCTGTTCTATAGGATTGTTCACTGTGACTCGGAATCAACTGGATCGCACCTCATAACAATGTGGATTTTAAATCTTTTTAATATTGTTCTCCAAGGGCAGTGCTGGGAGGCCAGACAACTTTCAATGACCTGTTCCAGAAGAGATAACCTCATCCCTTTTTTTTTCAAATTGGATTTGAAATGGTAATAAACCACATGCATAAATTCTTACATGATGATACATGAAATTTAGGGTGTTAAGCTTTATGGGCCCCTGACATGCCTAAGGCACCCGACTGCTAACCAGAAGGCTGGCGGTTCAAACCCACCATCCACTCCTCGGAAGGGAGGTTAGGCAATCTACTTCCGTAGTGATACTGCCTCGGAAACCCAAGGAGGGGTCGTTATGAGTCAGGTCTGACTCGATGGCACGTAGCAACAACAACATGAAACATGGATTACTTCTCATATTTCTATCCCACACAGGTAACCAAACAAGCCTTTTAATCAGGAGTATAGACAGATCCTTTCAGTAAAGGTTTCTTCAAGTGCTCTGGTTTAACCTCCCTGTAACTCAGCTGCTGGAGCCAGCGTACCAACCGCGGGCCATCTTCTTTCATCTCAAATATGTGATCAAGAAGCTTTCTTGTAAGGGATCTCTGGATCCCACTTTTCACTTGTCTTTGGATTGAGTTGGGCCAGATCTCAGTGTCAGGCTGCCAATTGAAGAGTGGCTGCCAACCTTCTGCTCACTTTACCTCCCAATATCTGTAACTCAAACTGGTAGGTCCTTGTACTCTAGTTCCTTCCTGATCATTCCCCAGATAACAAAAGAGACAGAGTGCAGTAGTTAAGGTTATGTGTCAACTTGGCTGGGCCTGGTTTTGATTGTCTGGGCAGCTGGATGTAGTTATTCCCCCTCAGAGTAGTAATCAACTCTGTGCTGGAATGTACTGGATCATCTGAGTAGGGATGCGGTCTGCTTCCAGAATAGAAGAAGATACTTTGAGACAGGTCTCTGAGCTTTTGGCACACCTCGACCCTGAGTGTAGCCCATTCTTCACTCGGCAGCCTGCCAGGTTGTCTGCCGATCTTGGGACTGTGTCTGGACTTGAACTGGTGGCCTGCCATATTTTTGATAACCTTGGGACTGTGCTGTTTTCCTTCTAGGCTCCTAAACTTTAGAGAATAAATCCCTGTTTGTTTAAGCCACCCGTTTGTGGTGTTTTCTGTTAGAGTGGCACTAGTGGATGAAAACGGATTACAATC
>NW_006925502.1:6603-7530 GCF_000298275.1 Orycteropus afer afer | reverse complement strand
GGTTCATAGGTGTTATCTCACATCCACTTTCTGACCTGCCTAGGAAGTAGATGCTAGAATGATCCCCAGGGTGTGGGTGGGGACACTGGGGAGATCTCTAAGAAACACTTAGACTTGGCCAGGATCACAGACTGGTTAAGAGGGATGAGCTGTGTCTAAAGTGACATCTGTCTGCTCCAAGCTGGGGCTCTGGCTGCACTCAGGCCTTTCCCAGGTTCTAGGGGGGACTGTGCTCGTGTCACCATGTACATTTATGGATCTGACTCGGGGAAAAGTGAGCATTCAGCAGCCCAGAGCAGCCTTTGGGGAGCTCTGATCTGATGTCAGGTTAAAGTCATGTGACATCATTTCCTTGGTGATGGAGTGCACAGAACATAGAACCCTAGTAACTAGGACCCCACATCATAGAGACAACCACTAGGCCAGCTCACTTGAGTGAAGACACTCAAATGATGAGCATGCTGTCTACCTGCCTCTCATTCTGCCTTGTATCCAACCTGGAGAAATCCAGTTTGACCCGTTCCCACAGGTTGAGACGTGGTCTCAGCCCCCACGCCCGAAGGCTCGGGCCATTTTCAAAAAAGAACCAGAAGGTAACACAGGGTGGTCCAAGGTGGTCAGTGCAGCCCAGGCCACCATTGTGACCCCACCTGGGTGCCCCACAACCCTTCCCCCATGTCATACCAACCCTTTTCTTGCTGGGTTCCTAGGTCACGGAGGGGGCAGGGAGGAAAGGAGGACAGGCATGATGAGGCAGAAAGTTGTCGGATGAGGCAGGGTCCATTTGGGAGAGAGGTGGGTAGGGTCAGGGAAGGAGGTAGGGGGGATGTGGGAGAGGCAAAGTGATGAGGAAGATGATCAAAATGGGGATGGTGCTGCCACTACCCAACTAGCACACACTAAGGTCTCCCCCAGCTCTATGGCCTT
>NW_006925502.1:4981-6212 GCF_000298275.1 Orycteropus afer afer | reverse complement strand
AGAGGGTGCGATTTGTAAGCAGGGTCAGTGGACTTGGATGGTGCAGCCCTCTGGCCAGCCCGCTCAGCCTGTGGGGTACACATGGAATTCTTAGCTCCTCTGAGGCCAGGGCACACAAGGGCTTGAAGGGGAAGAGAGGGAAGGAGGTGGCTGGGAGGTGCCCTTGATGCCTGCAAGTCCACTGCTGGCCATTGTTTCCACAGAGGCGCACTCAGAAGAGCCACAAGAAGGAAGAGGATGCTATGCCCTACATCATCCACCCCAGGAAAGGGGCCAGGAAGGGCTGGTGTAGGCTCTGGGTGAGTGTGGGAGGCAGTGTTCCCAGGCAAAGACCCCAGATGGTCAGAGGGGGGTCAGGAATTAGACACCACCCCGGAGTCTCCAAGCTCCCTCCCAGGCCTTTCCCTCTCCAGCCTGGCCCCTAGTCCCTTCCCTGAAGAATCAGCTACTACCCTTCTTTCCTTCTCCCACTGCCCTGCCCTCCCTGACCAGGTGCCAAGCCACTTTTCCCACATTTGTACGAAGGTCTGAAAGGCGTCCTCTATATGGTTTGTATTTCACATCAGCTTATGTGGACTTTTGCATGTTGCTTCTGTTTTAGTGCTCAGCTCCCATCCCCCAGGTTCCCAGACATCAGCCCGCTGGACAGTTGTTCTGTATTTTTTCCAAGGCTCTCACAGCCTCGGGCACAGTGGGCTTCTTTTCACCAAAAGCGCAGGGTTCCAGCCATGATAGACCTTTCTCTGCTGCTGCATGAAAGCTCGGAGAACCCATGGCCGCGACCCCTCCGGGCCGGGAACTGTCCTGACTCAGCTGCAGGGAACAGTCCAGAAGGGAGGCTGATTCCCTCCCTGAGTGAGCCTTTCACTACTGCTGGCCCTGGACTGATTCCTTTCTGTTTTCCTTCCAGCAGGGCTGCGGGAACCCTGACATGTGTCCTCATACACTGACACCCACCCTCACCCCAGGAGAGACACCCACGAGTGGGATGCTGGGGCGAGGGATGTGCGCATTTAAAGTTAGGATCCCTAGAGCCACACTCTTTCCCAAAACAGCTGCAGCAGTCCTGTGGGGCCAGCAGTTGGTGAAGGTGGCTGGGTCCCTGAATTGAGGCTCTCCTGAGGGCTATGGCTCTTCTTCATTGTTGCCAATCTGCGTCAGGGTGGCCAATGGACCTGCAGGGCGGCTTTGAGGTTCTGTTGGCCCTGAGAAGCTGAGTCAGTTTTCAGTC
>NW_006925502.1:1747-4721 GCF_000298275.1 Orycteropus afer afer | reverse complement strand
CCCAGGTCAGGAACCAAGCAGGCCTCGCCCAGCACCTAGGGGACTTGATGGAGCCTAGGGGTCATGTGGTTCTGCACTGTGACTTTGTGACTTTGAGCAAACACTGGACATGGTTTCCCCTCTAGGGTCTCATCTCTGGAATGGGGTGTTCAATGAGGACTCACTGCATACTGCTTTCATGACAGGGAGACAGCATGATTACTGCGTTAACAGAATAACTTCTGGCTCTTGATATTTTCAATCGTCCTCCCCTTCAATTCTACTTGGAAAGTGGAACCCCATTTTCTGCTCGAGGCACTCGTGTCCCAGCTCCTGCCCCAAGTCACTGAGGGTGGGGAGTCCCCAGTCTGAGCTTTGGCTCTCGATCCTCCTGGTGTTTCATGGGGCTATCTCGGACAGTATGTCCCTCCTCTGTCCCACTGTAGTGTGCCTGTGACTCGGAGGAGGTAGAAGAGACCTGTGTAGTGCAGGCTGACAAGGAACGCCGGGTGAACCAGCTGGTGGAGTGACTGGTGCCTGCATTCCTGGAGGGTGACTTGTCCTACGTCTACATCTTTCTGGGAAAGTATAGAAAGTATACCACCACCCAGCATGTCCTGGACCTGCCGTTGCAATGGTGAGTGTCCCAACCTCCACTGCATATGGCACTCTGCCACCTACCAACCTAGCGGGTGTAAGTCCTAGGAATGTCACTTCACTATCTGAGCCTCAGTTTGCTGAGAGAGGCACCAACTTGCTAGAATGATTGTCAGGACCACACGGGACGTGTCATGGGAAGTGTGTGTAGCCAGAGCCCCCTCTGCAGAAGAGGCTGCTTGAGAGGCTGGCATGTGTACATTGTTTTTCTTCCTTTCCCACTTGAAAAAGCCGTATGCCTCACCCCTCACTGACTTGTGTCCTTGAGCAAATCCATTTTCTACTTGTAAAGGGGCTTGTGATTGCATCTAGTGGTTCCCTGTCCTTGGTGTTGCCACAACAGGGATCCCTGGTTGGCAGAGAGGCCTCTGGCCACTTCGATATTGTGGAAGGTCCTAAGGGAGTTTGCTTGTTCAGCAGTTACTCTGCCGCCTTTACTGTTCAGACACTGTTCCAGGCACTTGGCTACATTCAGTGAACTAAGCAGACAGGCAGCCCTGGCCTCCGGGGCCTCCTGTGCAGCCAGAGAATCAGACAGGAACAGCAGCCATTGTAAGCAGGCAGTGTCCACAGTGCTTTACGTGTGATGCCCTCATACCTCTCCAGGTATGGACGCAATTTCCCTCGTTATTCTGGGGATGGCGCACTCCAGGACAAGCTGAAAGAGTGAGTGGACTTTGGGTGGAGAAGGAGGGGCTCTTGTCTCTGCAAGAACGTGGAGGTTGTGGGAGCCTCTGAACTGGTGCTGGGAGACCCCGGCTGCTGCCCATCTGGATCCCCTGGAGGAATGAGTTGAGGGGCGCCCCTGAAGGAGAAAAGCAGTCACAGAGATCTGCAGGTGGTGGCCTTGCATCCTGGGGAGCAGAGGGGAGCCTGGGGGCTCAGAGAGGCCCATGAGAGAACCCGGGCACCTACAGTGCACTCCCAGCTTGACTTGCCCCCTCCCCTATCCGGGATCCCAACAGGAGGTGTAGGGAGAAGTCTGCTCCAAGATCCTAATCCCCAGGGCTGGAGGATCAGCTGCATGTGGGGCCATGATCCTTTGGGGAACACTGTCTGTAGGAGAACAGACCCTCATGTGTTCAGAAAACCAGGCTTAATCTTGCACACACGCTGGGGGCCTGGGCAAGCTGGGATGGGGAGCGGACACGATTTGTCCCTCAGTGCCAGCTACTCATGGAGCCTTACGTGTGCCAGGCTATGAGGTGAACAAGCAGAAACACGCTCCTTGCCTCCAGTGTTTACTTTCTTGTGGGGAGGTGCCAGGGGACAGACAGGGACTTAAGTCAGGCTTCCTGAGGAAGGAACAATTGGTCAGATCATTGATGGAGAGATCCCTGAGACCAGGGCTCTGTGCGAGCCCCTGCTCAGTGAGCAGACCTGCCTTAGTCACGACAGCCAGAGTGGGTGGGCCTGGGAATGGCCTCCAGCAGTGCTGGCCACACAGAGGGACTCGGCCCCTTGCAGGGATGCCCTGGGGGAGCAGTGTGGTGGAAAAGGACAGGTCTCTGACCCTGCTCTTCCATACCCACCCCCAAAGCCATGTCCTATATTCTGTTCACCTGGCTGTCTGACTGTGTGGGGGATTTTTGTCAGCCCCCAGACTTCCCCTGCCTCAAGGCTGTAGTGCAATTCCTGCACATAAATATTCCTGGCTTGGCCTCGGAGTACCATGCCTGCCATATCCTTGCCCAATTCCTTCGCCTGAACTCCGCTGAGGCAGAGTGAGCAGGTGAGGAGGACTAGGCATGATTGCGGGTGAGTTGTGACAATCCATGGGGCAGTGCAACACTCCATGGGTGGACCACTACCTGAGAAGATGTCTTGGGGTGGAAATCCAGGCCATGGGCTTCTCTCTACTGCAGTTGAATGTTTTCTGTCATTGGAAAAGCAGTAATGTTGTTGAACACTTCTTTCCTTGCAGCTCCAAAGCCAAGAAAGAGTCCACTTATGAGAGGAGCCCAAGATCCAGCAGCACCTCCAGAACCAGCTTGCGGATCACCTGGTGATGGTGAATCTGCTAGTGCACCAACTCAGGACCTCCACAGAGCACCAGGTCCACCAACACCAGTTCAGTCACTGACTCCTGGTGGACAGCCAGCTGAAGAGCTGCATATTCTTCCTGGCTCACCACCAGAAGGAAGACAAGATCCACAGGGTGGTGTGCATCTTGATGATAAAACAGCATCAGAGTTCCTAGTTCCATCCCTGGGAACTCTTGCAGAATCAGCTGGAGGCCTGGAGACTATTCCTGTCACAATACCAAAAGAAAATCAAGGACCGAGTTCTGATCTTGATCCTGCTCCTCTTCTAACGCTGGGGCTTCACAAAGGTCTAT
>NW_006925502.1:0-1647 GCF_000298275.1 Orycteropus afer afer | reverse complement strand
AAACCTGGGGCTTCATGAAGCCCCAGATCCTCCATCTCCACACAGGGCCCAGGCACAAGAGGACAAGCCATGTGCTGCTGCTCCTCCACAGGTCATCGGCCTCCACAGAGAGGGAGCATCTGCTCCGGAAGCAGACCCTGTTCTACCCTTCCCCGAGTGGATGTTTTTTTGTTTTTTATTTAGTATTATTATAGCTCATTTTGTCCTTTATAGTTTATACTATTATAACTGGTAGATGTCTAATTAAATAAAGTTTGGACTTAAGAGTTTTAAAAGTGCACGAGATAGTGGCTTTGTGTACTTTCCCAGTCCTTTTCAACCATTATCAGTCTCTACTTCCACAAATTTTTCATCACCACAACAGATAGCCTGTACTCATGAGGCAGTCTCTCCCACGACCCCCTCCCTCTAGTCTATGGCAATCAGTGATCGGCTCTCTGTGTCTATGGAGGTATCTACTCTGGTTTTCTTATCTTCGTAGAAATACCTGGTCTTTTGTGCCTTGCTTATTTCACTCAGCTTAGTGTCTTCAAGGTTCATCCATGCTGCAGCCCGCATCTGTATGTAATTCCTTTTAAGGTTTAATGGTATCCCATCACATGGATGGAGCACACTTTGTTCATCCATTCATCAGCTGATGGACGTTTGAGTTGTGTCTACCTTTAAACAGATGTAACAATTATTGATGTGAACATTCTCGGACAGGTATTTGCATGAGTGCCTGTGTATAGGGTAAATGGCAGGGGAGAGCAAAGTGGAGGTGGGAAGGGTGAAGACACAGTCCAGGTGTGCAGAGTGAGAGTTTGGAAGGAGGAAGGGGCAGACAATGTATGGGAACTGAGGAGGTAGGAGAGGCCTGGGGAACTCCCAGATGTCGGAAAGAAGGTGTTCAGAGGGGTCCTGAAACAGAACTGGTGTGGTGAGTGGTGGTGGATGGGGTCAGACTTACTATGGGAAGTGAGAAGATGGAAGGGGCCAGGTCACCACCACCTGGTGAGGGAGTGAGGCTATGGGAGGGGTGAGGAGGTAGTCCAGTAATGGCAAGGGAGGAGGGTGGAGGAGTGAGGAGGAGCCATAGCTCCCAAGAAGGCACAGATTTGGGAGGAAGGCTGCAGGGAGTGCATCCTTGTGAGCATTGAAGGTGGGGATTGCCAGGAAGCCACCCAGGTGTCAGGAGTAAGGAAGAGGTAAGTGGCAGTAGGTTGGCAGAAGGCATAGGTGTAAGGAGTGAGGTTGAAGTAGGGGGTCACTGGAAGGCCAGCTGTGGTTGCTAAGGAGGTGGGAGGGTTAGGAAGCAACTCAGATGTGGGATGTGAGAAGGAAGGCCTGGCCAGGATTTAGTGTGGGTGTGGAAAGTGAGGAAAAGGGAGGGGTAAGAAAGCTCAGGTGAGGGTAAGAAGGAGTATAAAAGTTGAGGTAGCAGGCCAGTTATGGGAAATTATGAGGAGGCAGGAGTCAAGAGAAGTCATGGGAAAGTATGGAGTCAGGGAAAGAAGCTGAGGGCAGCCCAGGTGTGGGAAGTGAGAAGGTGGAGGGGTCAGCAGCCAAAAACACTTTGCAGAGGAAGGAGGTGGAGAGTGTCAGGAGGAGGCACAGGTGAGTGCAGTGAGGAGGTGGGAAGGGCCAGGAGGCATCAAATGTGCTGCA
>NW_006925501.1:1569-10514 GCF_000298275.1 Orycteropus afer afer | reverse complement strand
ATTTTTAGGTTAATTCTTAGGTCCTACCACCAGTCGGGGATCTCCGAGCCGCCTGAACTGTCAGGGTCACTCCGTTCGCTGTCAGACCGCAGCTCCATATGTCTCCCTTTTTTGGTATTTTTTGGTTTGCACATTTCACTATAGTAATTGGCTTTGTTTCCTTGAGCTGATCTTTGAAATCTTTTCAGCTCTTTTAGCTTGTCATTTCTTCCATTTGCTTTAGTGACTCTGCTCAATGGCAAGCTTCAGAGTCTCTTCTGACATTCATTTTGGTCTTTTTTTCTTTTCTCATCTTTTTAATGACCTCTTACTTTCTTCATGGATGATGTTCTTGATGTCATCCCACAGTTCTTCTGGTTTGTGGTCACTGGTGTTCAATGCATCAAATCTATTCTTTAGATGGTTTCTAAATTCAGGAAGGATATATTCAAGGTCATATTTTGGCTCTATGGACTTGTTTTAATTGTATTGAGCTTCAATTTGAACTTCAATATGAGCAGTTGATGGTCTGTTCCACAATCAACTCCTGGCCTTGTTTTGACTGAAGATATTGAGCTTTTCTATTGCCTCTTGCAGATGTAGTCAATCTGATTCCTGTGTACTCCATCTGGCAAAGTCCATGTGTAGAGCCACCATTTGTGCTGTTGAAAAATGTATTTGCAATGAATAAGTTATTGGTCTTGCAAAGTTCTATCATGTGCTCTGCAGTGTTATTTCTGTCACCAAGGCCAAATTTTCCAACTACTGGTGATTCTTCTTTGTTTCCAATTTTGGCATTCCAGTCACCAGTGATAATTAACATGTCTTGATTGAACATTCTGTCAATTTCAGACTGCAGAAGTTGATAAAAATGTTCAGTTTCCTTATCTTTTGCTTTGGTGGTTGGTGCATACATTTGAATAAGAGTAGTATTACCTGGTCTTCTTTGTAGACATATGATTATCCTATCACTGACAGCATTGTACTTCAGGACAGATCTTGAAATATCCTTTGTGATGATGAATGCCACACCATTCCTCTTCAATTTGTCCTTCCTGGTATAGTAGATCCTGATTCAAAATGGCCACAACCAGTCCAATTCAGCTCATTCATGCCTAGGATATCAATCTTTATGTGTTCCATTTCATTTTTGACAACTTCCAATTTTCCTAGATTCTTACTTCATATATTCCATTATTAATAATTATTCATGGATGTTTGCATCTGCTTCTCCTCAATTTGAGTCATGCCATGTCAGCAAGTGGTGGTTTTGAAAGCTTTACTTTATCCATATCAGTAAGGTTGGTTCTATTCTGATAATGCAGCTCTTTCCCACTTGTATCTTTGGAGCCTTTTGACCTAAAGGGCTCATCCTCTTGCACTGTATCAGAAAATGTTTCTGGTCTATTCATAAAGTTGCCCAGTAATGTATCAGACAGTGTTTCTCTGCTATTAATAAGGTTTTTCCTGACCAATTCTTTGAGAAGTGGATGGCCCCTGACTTCTTCCTAGTCTGACTCAGTTTGTAAGCTGTGTCGAAACCTATGTACCATGTGCCATCCTCCTGGCATTTGAAACACTGGTGGCACAGCCTCAAGCCTCACAGCAACATGCAGTATGATGAACTGACAGACAAGTTTGTCTCCCTTAAGTGTTTGAAACCTCTCCACCTTCCCCTTACCTGGATCCCTGCCACTGCTTGCTCTGTCATCCCCTTGGCATCTGGAAAGATCCCCATCATCTTTCCTTTCCCCCACTTTCCTGCCTCTTTCAGATATACACCCAGCAAAAGAAGGGTGTATAAATCAGAACAGCATTATTTAGTATACTTCCAATTGGAAACATCTCACATGTGCATAAATAGTAGAAAGAAATGGGTTGTATAAAATGGGTTTTAATGGAATACTGTATAGAAATAAAAAGAACTAGACTCACATTTTTTTTTAAAATTGCTGTTATGTGGAAAAGACCAGCAATGAAATTCTAAGGGTTATGAGAGGATTGTGTAGCTAACTGGGACTTGGAAATATGAAGAAATGACAGCAGAAGTGACAAGTGAGATAGGTCTGGAAAATGAGTAATGCAGAGCAGTCAAGGAAGAGGGAACTGCAGGTACAAAAGCTCATGCTTTTAAAAAGAAAAGTAAATGAGAACATTATCTTCTCAAATGATAGGTAGCATTTATATTATCATCAAAATAGGCTTTCCAGGCAAGTAGTTTGAAAAAAAATCCTGACTCAGGGTAAAATTTGAGATGTTTGTCCATTTTGGCTCAAAGCCAGCACAACTTAACCTAGATAACTCAATTTCTATTAAACTGAACTGTGTTTCCACTTGTAAGAAAAGCCTTATAGTGGAAATAAAGATTTTTTTAGATCAAGTTGTTAAGATAAAATGTTGGAAGGCTCTTAAACGCAATTGCAGTGAAGTTTAACATTTTTACTTCTTACTGAAGACAAAAAAAAATAATATGGCAGCAATTCAGGAAAATCATGCTTAAAATTCAGTGAAATGTAGAAACAGTAGAAGTTAAAAGTGAGACAGTTCTCTGTAGATTTTGGTTGTTTTTAAAGATGACAAGGACAAATACGGCATCGGTATGTCACATTGGTGATGATCCATATGTGGAATATTTTGATTATAATGCTAGCTCAAAATATAAAAGTAAAAATGATTTTAGGTATTTTGGGAGTGGTGTGGGATAAAAAGGTTCCAAGTACTCTATAGGTATTAGGTTTAATAACAATATAGTCTGCTTTAGAGAAAGCAAAACAATCGTATAATAATGAGTAGGGTGATGATAAATAAAATTACTTTTTTAAACCCTGTACACATATTACTGCATTGAATCCTCAACATGACATTTTAATATAGGCTGCAATATCATCTCTATTTTACAGATAAGGGAACAAAGACAATGAGGGAACAAGGCATGAAGAAGTTGAATAACATGGCCAACTTCACAGAGCTGGTATTGGATTGTGAATTTTGCTCAGACTGACACCCAAGTCCATTTTTAGACAGTAATAGCTAATATTTGTGAGCCAAGAATTACACTTGCATCATCTAATCTTCACAACCATCCTATGTTATTATTTTTGTTAGCTACAGTTGAGTTGGCACCCGACTCATGGTAACACCACACACTACATAACGAAACACTGCCTGATTCTGTACCATCTTCATGATCACTTGCTGATTGGACCAATGTGATTCATAGCATTTTCATGGACTGATTTCTGGAAATAGATCACCAGTCCTTTCCTCCTAGTTTACCTTAGTCTGGAAATTCTGATGAAAACTGTTCAGTATCATAGCAATATACAAGCCTCTCAAGGACTACACATGAGATTTGTTACCTGAGAATTAACCCCAGGTTTCCTGCATGGAAGGTGAGAATTCTATCAGTGAACTATACAACTGCCCTTAATATCCTATGAAAAGGTACTATTTTGATTTTCATTTTAAAGCTGAAGAACAACTTGAGAAGCCAATAAAATGCCTTAGTCTATGTTTGAAAATAAGTCTTCTTATATACCCATGATAATATGAGGTTGGCAGATGATATATCTGCATACGTATTTGTATATGCTGTAAGAAAATCCAAATATATACTGGCATTAACAAGAGGGAAAGTTATGATAATTTCTTGGCTGCAGCCAAACACCCTGAGGGAGCAAGTCATTGAACCAGTGGGCTCAGGACCATGGTCACAAGGGACATTAAGCTTAATTGGCATAACATACTACACAAAAACAGTGTGCTACATCTTACTTTGGTGAGTAGTGACTGGGGTCTTAAAAGCTTGCAAGTAGCCATTGAAGATGCAACAATAGGCCTCTCCTTGTCCAGAGCAAAGAAGAATGAAAAAAATGAAAGACACATGGAAACAATTAGTCCAAGGGACTAGCAGACCATGTGATTCTTAGCCTATATGACCATGAGACTGGAAGAACTAGATGGTGCCTGGCTACTAACGTCAACTACTCAGAAAGGGATCAGAGCAGGAGATCCTGGATAGAGTGAGAGAATAATGTAGAACAAAACTCAAAATCCTAAAAGAAAAAAAAAGAGCAGGTTTGCTGGTATGATAGAGCCTGGTGAGACTGAGACTATGGCTCCTAGTTACACTTCGGGTCTGGAACGGAATACACTCCTGTGGCTTCCAGCCAAAGAATAGACAAGCATATAGGGTGAACATTTGCATCAAGTAGATTCACTTCTTAGAACAATCAATTGTGGGAGAACAGAAGGGCAGAGTTTGCACAGGGAGATAGCTGGGGGTGGCGCAGGAATAAACAAATGAACAAACAAAAAAAGAAAATAAGTCTTCTGGGGGAAATAAATGGTCTTCTGTATTTCATAGACTACATTCGAACCACTATACTATATGATTTTTATGATCTCTTTCTTGTGATATATACAATGATAGTCATGAGCAAAGGAAAAATCTATTTTACATTAACCTTCATTAATCTATAGAAAATGCTTATTTAAAGACAAGAGGCTGCTCTTCAGAGACCTTAATAGTAAAAAACAGTAAAGAATTACTAAAGAATCTAAATACACAAGTCATAAAAAAAGGTGATTTAATGATCAATGTACTCTTGTACTAGAGGTTTAAAACCCTATTAAATTTACTTATGAAAAACTTAATTAAAATATGGTCCACATACTGATTCTCAATACCTCTTTGAAATTTTTCCTGTCTAGAGATAGCTTTTTGAGTTTTGATTCTGATTTCTGTTAGTTTTCTGGTTAAGCTTAACATTTTTTTAGGACAGGTTCAATGTGATAGATTGAACATATGCTGTTATCTACTATCATGTTCCAAGTCTCATTCAAATAAGAATAAAGGATAGAAGTGAAGAAATAAGAAGTGAAGGGAGGGACTTCATCAAATCTAATGGGAGGTGGAGAGTAGAGGAAAGAATAGAAGGATAAATTATGGTGGAGGAAATTGGAGTTTAGAAAATAATCAAACCAAAGCCAAAAACCAAATTCTTTGTCCTCAAGTAAATTTCAACTCCTAGCAACCCTTTAAGACAGGGTATAACTGCTCCATAGGGTTTATGGAAGCTGACTGCCTCATCTTTCTCCCAAGGAGCAACTGGTGGGTTTGAATCACCGACTTTCTGGTTAGCAGCCAAATGCTTTAATCACTATGTCACAAGAGCACTTGAAAATACCCAAAGAAGAGAAAAAATCAGAGATACCCTACCTTGCAAATCCTAGGTCACTTGGGACTTGGAAACTACAGGTTAGAAAAGACAAAGGTGAATGTAGCCCTGAAAACAGGGTGGATGGGCTTGTGGGTCTGCAGCTGGATAGTGCTTGCCCCCCAAACATAATTCTTTCCTTCAAGCACAAAATGCCAAGCCCCCAAAATGCCCCAAACAAGAAATAAAAAATTGAGATTTAATATCTGCAGGGAATTAAGAAGACTATCTGTATAACTAGGATAGTTAATGTGGGAACTGGTATGGCAAAAGAAATACTTCCACTTTTCAACCAATCATAATGGTTGGCTTGCTACTCTTTCAACATAAGGAGATGCCTGCAATTGGTACACTCTACCCATGAATACAAAGACATAAGTTAGAGTTTCTATTATCTTAACCTTACTTTTTTTTCTAAGATGCTATTAAGTTGATACTGACTCATAGTGACATTAGGAGCTCTGGTGGTGTAGTGCGAAAGGCATTTGATTGCTAATCCAGAGGGCTGGAGGTTCAAATACACCAGCCATTCCTTGGAAGGAAGATTGGGTGATTTACTTCCGTAGTGATACCATCTTGAAAATCCAAGGAGAGGTCGCCATGAGTAAGATCTGACGTGATGACAGTGAGTTTGGTTTTGGTTTCATAGTGACCTTATGTATAACAGAACGTTGTCCAGTCCTGCACCATCCTCAGGTCATTGCTGTGTTTGAGCCCATTGTTGAAGCCATTGTGTCAATCCATCTCATTGAAGCTCTTCCTCTTTTTTCCTCTACTTTAATCTTATATGCAGTCTTATATAAAAACAGGCAACCAAAGAAGACTAAATAAATGAAGAATGTGAAAGAAAAAGATGGTCTGGGAGGAAATAGTTAATTTAGGAAACAGAAGAGAAACTTAAATTACTCTCTAATTGGTATCTTTAGAGAGATTTTACATATAGATTTCATTTATTAAAGGAGAAGAGAATACTATTTTTGTTTGTTTTGTTTTTAAAGAAGACATAAAAACTGTGCAGTTTACATTAACTTTACCTAAAGAATTTGGTCTTTGTCTGTGATTCCTGAAAGACAGCTCTAAACTTTTTGAATTTTCTAAGTAATTGAAGTTTTTTTTTGTTGTTGTTGTTATCTATAGACCTATAGGCTACATTTGACAGTTTATGCTAATGAAGTAACTCAGTTGAGAGCTGGCCAGGCCTTAAAGACTACCTAGTGATATTGGCTGATCTCAGGGGAGATGGGCTGATTCCACCATGACTATGTAATAAGACCCCCAGTAAAGGTTCTGGACACAGACACTCCATATGCTACCTGGTTGATGAAAGACATTGATGCGTATAGGAGGGCAGTATATCCTGTTTGGGACATGGAAGCTTCCCACATCTCAAACACACCCTATGCTGTAAGAAAGTCTTTATTTATATCCTTTTTGTAGTACTAAAAGTGTAATTGTAAGTATAGTGCTTTCTATGAGTCCTGTGAGTCTTTCTAGAAAATTATAAAACCTAAGGGATTTGTGGGAGCCAGCAGGTCAGAAGCAAGAGGGGCTGGGAACCCCTGAGTTTATGGCTAATATACTGGAACCCCAGAATTTGTAGCCCACAGGTCAGAAGTGAGGGTGTTGTGAGAACTCCCAAACTTGTAGCTGACATCTGAGGTCTTGGCTGACTTGGCAGTCTAAAGGACTGTGCCCTATAACTTGTGAGATCTAACCTAGTTCCAGATGGTTAGGGTCAGAGGAAGAAGTGCAGCTGCTGTCAGAGTGGAACAGAATTGATAACAAATTTGATTTTTACACTCATTTGGTGTGAGAAATGGGATTTTATTTTTTTAAAAGCAATAACTGATGGAAAAATACCTAGAATTATTATGATAATTTCATAGATGTGAATAAATATGAACGCTTACACTCTGTTGATGAGGTGTAAAATGATGTAGCTACTTGAAAAATTTCTTTTGAATATGTGTAATGAGGGATTTGTTGATGTTAAATGGATCTTGGCTGAAAGCAGAGGATATCAGAAAGGTGTTTATATATATTTTACTGACTATGCAAATGTATTTGACTATGTGGATCATAACATATTATGGATGACTTGGTAATGAATGGGTGTTCCAGAAGACTTAATTATGCTTACACAATTAATAAACTGTACATAGACCAAAAGGCAGTTGTTGAAACAGAATGAGGGGATATTGTGAATTAAAATTCAGACAGATGTGCATAGGGTTGTATTTTTTCACCTTACTTATTCAATCTGTAGGCTGAACAAATAATCTGTAAGTTTGGTCTGTGTGAAGAAGAATGTAGCTACAGACTAGAGGAAGATTCATTAACAACCTGTGATATGTAGATAATATAACTTTGCTTATTGGAAGAGAAGAGCACTTGAAACATTTACTAATGAAGATCAAAGACTACATTCAGTATTGATTACATATCAACCTAAAGAAAACAAAAATCCACACAACTGTATCAATAAGTAACAGCATGGTAAACAAAGGAAAGGTTGAAATTGTCAAGGATTTCATTTCACTTGAATGCACTATCAATGCCCATAGAAGAAACATTCAAGAAATCAAACAATGTTTTGTATTAGGCAAATCTTCTGCAAAAGGTTTCTTGAAGTGTTAAAAGCAAAGATGTGACTTTGAAAAGTAGGGTGCACGTGACCCAAGCCACAGTATTTTCAATCACCTCATATATGCATGCAAAAGCTGGACAATGAATAAGGAAGACTCAAGAAGAATTGATGCCTCTGAATTATGGTGTTGGTGAAGAATATTGAATATACTATGGACTACCGGACAAACAAATCTGTCGTGGAAGAAGTACAGCCAGAAAGCTTATGATAAAATTTCCTCTCATGTACTTTGGGCTTGTTATCAGCAGGAATCACTCCCTGGAGGAGGACATTGTGCTTGGTAAAGAGTCCGTGAAAGACAGGAAGACCCTCAAGGAAATGGATTGACACAGTGGCTGCAAAAATGGGCTCAAATATGGCAATAATTGTGAGGATGGTGCAAGACCAGGTAGTGTTTGGTTCTTTTGTGCATAGGGCTGCTATGAGTTGGACCTGACTTGAAGGGACCTAATAACAACAACTTGGAAAATAGTCTGGCAGTAACTAAAAAGTTTAAACATAGGATTATCCTATGACCTAGCAATTTCACTCCTATGCATTTACTCAAAAGAATTGAAAGAAAAAATATATCCTACAAAAACTCTTATGTAAGTGTTCATAGCAGCGTTATTCATAATACCTCCAAAGTAGAAACAACACAATGTCCACTAACTGATGAATGGATAAATAAAATGTAGCATGTCCATACAGTGGAATGAATTTTGCAATAAAAAGAACTGAAGTACTTATACATGCTATACTATGGATTAACCTTGAAAACATCATGCTAAATAAAATTATCCAGTCAGAAATGCCACATTTGTATGATATGTTCAGAACAGGCAAATCCATAGAAACAAGTAGTAGATGAGGGGTTATCAAGGGCTGAGAGGAGCTGGGAAAAGATGGGTATGAGTTTCCTCTACCGAGGTAAAAATATTCTAGAATTATTTGTGGTGATGGTTACACAGATATGTGAATATGGTAAAAGCCATTGCATTGTATACTTTAAATGGGTAAATTTTCTAGTATATGTGAATTATATCCCAATAAACTGTTATAAAAAAAAGTCATGCTAACATTAGGCTTCTTATCAGCACCATTTGATTCTAGGACTGTAT